>NW_016107354.1:1032790-1255266 GCF_001604975.1 Cebus imitator
TTGGTTTGAGACAGAGCTTTGCTCTTGTCACCCAGGCTGGAGTGCAGTGGTACAATCTTGGCTCACTGCAATTTCTGCCTCCTGGGTTCAAGTGATTCTCCTGCCTTAGCCTCCCGAGTAGCTAGGAATATAGGTGCATACCACCATGCCCAGTTAGTTTTTGTATTATTAGTAGAGACAGGGTTTCACCATGTTGTCCAGGCTGGTCTCTAACTCCTGACATCAGCTGATCTGCCCACCCTGGCCTCCCAAAGTGCTGGGATTACAGGCGTGACCCCTGGGCCTGGCCTCTTCTCTCATTTTTATTAGCTTTTGCCTCAAATACTTTGCAGCTCTGTGTTTTGGTGCATATCCACCTAGGATTGTTACATCTCTCAGTAGGTTGATCCTTTTATCATTTATAATATCTCTAATAATTTTGTGTTCTGCTCTGAAGCCTACTTTATCTCTTATTAATATAGTCATTTTTGCTATTTTTTGTTTAATGTTTAAATATCTTTTTCTATTCATTTCCTGCCCCTCACCTGTATCATTAGACTTGAAGTGACTCTTTTATATACAAGATATGTTGGATAGGTTTTTTTAATCCACTCTGACAATCTGTGTGTTTTGTTTGATATAATTTATTCATTTCCTGCCCCTCACCTATATTAGACTTGAAGTGAATCTTTTATAGACAACATATGTGGGATATGTTTTTTTTTTTAATCCACTCTGACAATCTGTGTTTTTTGTTTGATGTAGTTTGACTGCATTCATATTTAATGTAATTATTGATATGCTGGAATTTAAGTCTACTATTTTGTTTTTTGTTTTCTGTTTGTTTTTGCCATCTTTCATTTTTCTGTTTTTCCTTTTCTGCCTTCTTTTAGACTACTTGAATGTTTTTTAGAATTTCATTTTGATATGTCTGCAGTGTAGCTTAGTATATCTCTTTGGTCATTTTTTTGGTCATTGCCCTAGGTACTACATTATATATAAATAACTCTCACAGTCTACTGGTGCCATTATTTATCACTTTGAGTAATGTGTAGAAACCTCACCTCCCTTTATGTTTCTTTACCTTTTCCCATTTACAATAAAATTGTCTTAAATATTTCCTCTGCATATATTTATAACCATATTAGGTAGTGTTAGTTATAATTTTTGCTTCAACTTTTAGGCACATTTTTGAAAACTCAAGAGGAGAAAGATACTCTGTTGTACTTATCTATATTTTTACTTATCATGTCATTTTTTTCATTCTGTTGTTCTAGAATTCCTTTTTTTATTATTATTATTTCCTTTCTGGTTAGAGAAGACTCTTGGCTAGGAATGGTGGCTTATGCCCATAATCCCAGTATTTTGGGAGGCTGAGGCAGAAGGATCACTTGAGCCCAGTAGTTCAAGATGAGCTCAGGCAAAATGGCAAGACCAGTTTCTACAAAAAAGAAAAGAAAAATCATTTAGTTATTCCCTGAGGATAGATCTGCTGGTGACAGACTCTGTTAATTTTCCTCCATCTGAAAATATCTTGATTTCCTTTTCATCTCTGTAGAATATTTTTACCATATAAACAATTCTGGGATGACAATTGTTTTCTAAAATCAGCACTTAAAAAATGTTGTGCCACTTTCTTTCATCCTCCATAGTTTTGGATGACAAATCTGTTGTCATTTAAATTGCTTTTCTCATATATATAGACATTATTTCTCTCCTGCTATTTTCAAACACTGTTTTGTCTTTAGTTTTTAGAATTTTAATTATAGTATATCTTGATGTAAATTTCTTTAGGTTAATCCTGTTTGGAGTTCACTCAGCTTCTTGAGTCTGTAGGTTTACATCTTTTCCCAGATCTGTGAAGTTTTCAGCCATTATTTCTTTGAATATTTTTTCATACCTCTACTCTTTTAGTCTCCTTCTGGGACTCTAATGACATGAATATTAGATGTTTTGTCATAGTTTCACAGGCTCTAAAGGTTTGTTTATTTTTTTTTTCAGTCTATTTTCTTTCTATTGTTCAGACTGGATAATTTCTATTGTTCTGTCTTCTACTTCACTGATTGCTTCCCTTTGTTCATCCTGCCATTAAACCCATCCACTGAGATTTTTATTTTAGGTATTGTATTTTTAGTTCTCAGATTTTCATTTGGTTCTTCTTTTATATCTTCTATATCCTTCCCGAAACATTCTATTTCTTTGCTGAGGGTTTTCCAATTTTTTCATTGAGCATGTTAGTAATTTCTCATTAAAGCATTAAAAAAAATCTTGGCTACACTGGGTATGGTGGCTCATGCCCGTAATCCCAGCACTTTGGAAGGCCAAGGTGGGCAATCACTGAGGTCAGGAGTTTGAGACCAGCCTGGCCAACAAGGAGAAACCCCGTCTCTACTAAAAATACAAAAAAAATTAGCTGGGCATTGTGGAAGTCACCTGTAATCCCAGCTACTTGGGAGGCCGAGGCAAGAGAATTGCTTAAACCTGGGAGTCAGAGGTTGCAGTGAGCCGAGATTGTGCCATTGCACTCCAGCCTGGGTGACAGAGTGGGACTCCATCTCAAAAAAAAAAAAACCAGAACAACAACAACAACAACAACAACAACAAACAAATTACGGCTGCTTTAAGAGCTTTGTCAGATAATTCTAACATTTCTTCCATCTTGGAGTTGACATCTTTAGATTTTATATTTTCATTAAGTTTGAGATTTTCTGATTCTTGGTATGACAAGATATTTTCAATAGAAACTTGGACTTTTAAAACATTATGTTATAAGGCTCTAAATCTTATTCAAACCTTCTGTTTAAAATCAATCTCTTCTAGGGAAGGGACTGTTGCCTCATTACTGCTAGGTGGAAGTAGAAGTGTAGGTTTTCTACTTTCTACTCTTCTACTTTTCTCTGTTGACACCCTATGGGGTGGTCCTGTTGCTGCTGGGCAATGGTGAAAGTCTTGACTCTCTACTAGGCCTCCTCTGACACCACTCCAGTGAGTAGTGAAAAGATGCCTTATTACTTCTGAGTAGGGGTGAAGGTCCAGAATCTCTGTGTGGCTTCCACTGACTCTGCAGGAAGGAGAGGTAATTGGCCTCATTACTGTCCAGTAGGGACATAAGTCCCAGCTCCCTCCTTGTCTTTTGACACCATCATGCCTGGATGTTAGGGTGCTGTAATGATTAATTTTAGTGTCAACTCAACTGGGATAAGGGATGCCCAGATAGCTGGTAAAGCATTATTTCTGGGTGTGTTTGTGAGGGTATTTCCAGAAAGAATTAGTATTTGAAATGGTAGGCTGAGCAAAGAAGATCTGCCTTCACTGATGTGAGCAGGTATCATCCAGTCCATTGAAGACCTAAATAGAACAAAAAGGCAGATTTTTTTTTTGTTCTATTTTCTCTCTTCTTGCATTGGGACATCCATCTGTTCCTGCCCTTGGACACCAGAGCTCCTAGTTCTCAGGCCTTTGGACTTGGATTGAATCATACCACTAGCTTTCCTGGTTCCCCAGCTTACAGATGACAGATTGTGAGACTTCTCAGGCTCCTTAATTGTGTGAGCCAAAAAATATCTATATGTCTTAAGCCTATTGGTTCTGTTTCTCTGGAGAACCCTCACTAATATGGGTGCCTTGTTACAATCTCACACGAATGAAGTCTAGGCTCCCCTTTCAACATTTGCTGATACAGATGGGAAAAAACAGCAGATTGTTTCACGCGGTGTTTGGCTGGAGTGGAGAGGTTATTGTCTAAAAGTTTTCTGTTTTTGAAGGATGCACCTTTTCTGATCCTTTATCTAGAAAGAATAGGCTTTTTAATTGAGGCTTTTTTTTTTTGGTCTGCACCTCTTGGCATTTTCAGGTTGCTCACTTATTTAGCTCCATGTCTAGGATATATGAAATAAAAATAAAACCCAGGGAACTTATCACCATGTAATTCCTTGTTTCCAAGGTCTCTACTGATCCGACTACTTCTCTCTATCTGTCAGGCTTTAAAAAATATATTATGTCAAGATTTTTAGTTACCTATAGCAGGAGAAATAGAAGAAAGTATTTTTACTGTATCCCCCCAGAGGTGGAAGTCCTCTCTGGGAAGAGATTTTGGATTCAGAAGACATCAGTGGAAGGTCCCAACTCAAGTGAATAATGGTTTCCTCTGCTGTGAAGCACTCACTGAATACTTTCCTATGAATGCCAGTCATGGGACACTCCAATTACTTCACACATCTATAGTTCAGATACCGGCCTCTCTTCTTGCTTTGAGGATTGATATTCTATCCTGTGCATGGAAGAAACTTTTCAGCTACAAGAGCAAAAGAACTTTCTAATATTAGCCACTCTCCATTCCCTGGAGAATGTGAACTCTCCATCGTTGGAAATATTTAAGAAGGGGCTGAAAGTCCTGAGTTAGGAAAGAAATGGCACTTGACAACTTCTGAGGCCTTTATCTTAGTTTTAAGATTGTGAAACTGTGAGTTTACTTGCTCTTTCTTGAATGAACTCCTGGGGGCAAAGGTGAATTTTCTACTTGTCTCATTCAGGTCCTCATGCTAGACTTTGCACACAGAATGTTCAGTTTGTATCACTAACAGAGTAATATCTGAGTGGCTACATAATTGAGGTTGTGATTCCTGAATACAGGATCTAGCTGTATTCATTCAAACTAACTAGACTGAAATACATGGTGGGTAGGTTAGCACAGTTGGCTGATATCCAGATTATGTTGTAGACTTGAAGAAGAATATTGCTACCAAAGTCTCCAGCCCACCAGCCTTGTATATTATAAAATTCTTAGCCAGTGCCAGCAAAGATGGGCTGACTTAAAACTCACAGCACAGCAAATGTCCTTAGAGCATGTGTAAACATAAACTTGCCTTGCCACTTTATCCTTGGCTCAGAAGACTTGGTTTCTCCTGGATCTTCTTACAGCATTAGAGCCAGTAGATATCTAGGGCTCAGATTTAAAAATTTAGAAGTCCATTATGTAGAGAAGAGAATCAGCTGATAGAGAGAGCTAGATCAGCATTTTTCTCCAGAGTTATGTGCAGACATCAGCTAATTAAATAAACCCATTAAGAAGAGAACATTGAAGAATCCTTTCAAGAGCATGGTGCTCATCTGGAATAAAGAAAGTTTTATGACTAGGAGAGGGGTTCAGAGATCTCCGGGGGAAAGTGTCTCTTCAAAATGATTTATTCAAAAGAAATAGAGAACTGACTATGTTACAGGCACTTTCATATCAGTTATCTAAGTTGTCTCATGGCAACTCGGTAAGTTAGGAAATAGAGAGGTTAAGGAATTTCTCTGAAGTTACATAGCTGGCAAGTAGCAGAGCTGTGATTTATACCTTGGTTTGTCTTATTCCAAAGTTTATGCTTCGTCATGCCATCACTTCTTCTCTGCCAAGAGAAGAGGACCGAAGGTGGAATTTCTTGGAAATTCCCCTTAGATGTAACTGGCATAGGAAGATATAAAAAAGAAAAATGATCCTAAAACATTGGGTTTGTGAAAAAAAAAGTATTTAAAAATTTAAAAGAAAATAAGTATATTTTTTAGATTTACATATTTATTGTTTTTTAGTCATTATTTCTTCTTGCATTCTATACCTATTTGTGACCATTTTTCTTTGCATGAAAGATGCTTTTTAGTGAATACGTCAGTCAGGGTACAATCAGGAGAAAGAAATCACACGTTAATTTGAGCAGGGAAAGTTTAATACAAAGAATAATTAACTATAATTGTGGAATGTAGTAACAAGGGATTGGCAGTAAGTAATAAAGACAACTTTAAGAGGAATAGCAGCTATAGAGAGCAGTCATCACTCCTGTGGCTGAGATAGAGTATCCAAGGACTGAGCCCCACAGGGCTAAGACCCAGACCTTGTTGGAAAGAGCATGGTTGTGGCTCACTGAATGGCAGAAAAATTGCTGTGGTTCTACACTGGAAGAACTTGCTAAAAATACATCCTCTGGGTTTCCAGGGAAAGCTATTCATCAGGAGATACTGCCAGAGGTACTCCACCATGAAACCACCAAAGGGAGTAGTCAGAGAAAGCTGGGTGATACAGCAACAGGTGTGGTGGCATATACCTGTAATCTCAGTTACTCAGGAGGCTGAGATTTTTCTTTTTCTGATTGCTATACACTGGAGGAAGCTGGTGCTGGGCTCACTCATGGAGCTTTCTGGGAGGTCAGGAATTGGGACCAGGAAGGAAAATCCCTATATCCCACAATATCCCTCCAGTTCATTCTATTGAACATAACATGTACTAGCTTAACGTGATGCCAGCTAGCATAGGAAAAATATTTAAAGCCCTTCTCTCTACCATTGCAAAATCTTCTCTTTATCTTTACTTGGACTCAAGTGATCCTCCCACCTGGACCTCTCAAAGTGCTGGGATTACAGGCGTGACCCACTGTCCCTGGCCAAACTTAGACTATCACACAAATCTTCTGTATAGGGATATACAGGAGCAGAAGGATAAATTTGTATCTGAAAGACAATAAATAGATATCTGGCATGCTGAGGGTCTTCTGATAACATCTGTGTCTAAAAATTTTACCCCCAGTTTTGATGGGTGAAATTTTGCTGGGTGTACAATTTATTTTTTTTTAGCATATGAAGACATCTTTCCATTGTCTTTAGGTTGTTATTTGTCTTTTTTTCCTGGTTCTTTTAAAGATACTTTCTTTGCCTTTGCTGTTTTGCAGATTTACTGGATATGTCTAGGGATGGATTTTTTTTTTTTTTTTGGATGGAATCTCACTCTGTTGCCTAGGCTGGAGTACAATGGCATAGTTTTGGCTCACGGCAACCTTTGTCTCCTGCGTTCAAGTGATTCTCATGCCTCAGTCTCCCAAGTAGCTGAGATTACAGGTGTATGCCACCATGCCTGGCTTTTTTTTTTTTTTTTTTGTATTTTTAGTAGAGATGGGGTTTCACCATCTTGGCCAGGCTGTTCTCAAATTCCTAACCTCAAATGATCCACTCACCTTGGCCTCCCAAAGTGCTGGGATTATAGGCGGGAGCCACAGCACCTGGCCCTTCTCTAGGGATGAATTTTTTTAAAAAATTATTCTGCTTGGAATTTACTTAATCTGAAGATTAATGTCTTTTTAGTCTTAGAAAAGTCTCAGCCATTCATTCTTCAAACAATACTTCTACTCTATATCTCTCCTCCTTTTGAAACTTAGACCTCCATTCATTGACCTTTTGATTTCAATTATTATGTTTTAATAACGTTACCTCCATTCATTGACTTCTGATTTCAATTATCATATTTTTTGTTTGTAGATGGCATCTTTGGTTCCTTTTTCAAATCTATTTGGTCATGTTTATAGTTTTCTCTACTCTTTATTTCTCATTTTTATTTCTAAGCATATCAAACTTATTTTATATTTTGTGTCAAATGATTCTAATATCTGAAGTTTTTATGGGTGCGATGAGGCTGGTGCTGTTTCTTCTGGCTTTTGCTCATGGTATCATGTTTCCTTGTGTGTTAGCCTTTTTTGAGTATAAACAACATCTTTTTGACATTTATAGGAATTATTTGAGGTCTGAGTTGGAAGTCAGTTTCTCTAGAAAGAATTTGTGTTTGTTTCCAGTAGCCTCCTGGGGCACTATTAAACTGTTTTAAATTTGAGGTTTTATGGACAACCTGGGTAAAACCAATTTTAGTTTCGAATCCTGAGTTTGTAGTTGCAATTCTCAGATATTTTTGTTCTGTCCACCTAGCAGCCAGGTTCTGAGGTAGTCAACTTCCTTTGCTGTTCTCTCTTGTGAGAGGGTGGGCTGTTATTTCAACTTCAGCCTTACACTGAGAGTATAGCACGCTGAGTTCTAGCTTTATGCAATGGGGGTGGTTTTCCTATTAGACTCTCCACTTTAGATGGGCCATAGTCCATGTCTCTTGTTTCCTATAAAGTACTAGGTCATGAATACTAAAACTTATGGTCACCTGGGTTTGGCAAATGTCCTCAAAGTAAAGTTGTTTACAACATTCTCTCTAGGCTTTCCACCTTTACTTAGTTTTTGGCCTCTGAAAATTGTTTTCTTTCTTCTTAACTCAGTTATTTCTATACTTTAGGGTAGTTGGAGGGTTTGTCAGAATACCTAGTCAGCTATGTACCAGAAACAGTAGTTTGATCTAGTCTACATATAATGCTACATTTAGTTCTCATGATAATCTTGGGATTATTAACTCAATCATTTGGCCCAGGAAATGGAGACTCATGGAAGTTATATAGCTAGCAAATGGCAGAGCAGTAGTGGAGCTTAAATTGACATCTTCTGGCTCCACTTCACCCTTTATTCTCTCTACCACACTAATCTGGTTCCCTAGTTTCTCTTTTTTTTTTTTTTTTTAATACAGATTCCAGCACTCCTCCAGATTTGGGCTATTCCTAAAACCCAGAAGTGCATTAAGAATTCCAGAGGCCAGCCAGGCATGGTGGCTCATGCCTGTAATCCCAGCATTTTGGGAGGCTGAGGTAGGAGGATTGCTTGAGCCCCAGGGTGTCCAGGCTGCAATGAGCCATGGTTGTGCCACTGCATTCTCTCCTGGGTGACAGAGCAAGACATTGCCTTAAAAAAAGGAGGAGGAGGAGGAGGAGGAGGAGGAGGAGGAGGAGGAGGAATTATTCTTGAGGAGTATTGCTTTAATTGTCCTCTCACTTGACCAGAGACAATTCAACTTCTCCTGAGGATTCTATCCAAGCGGAAGCTCCAGCTGGGACTGGCCAGACTGACTAAGTGGAGCATGATGATTGTAGCCCATGTGTTCCTGGAGATATGTGGGGAGTGAGGGAGTGAAATCTCATCTGCAGGCATTTTCTAGTTCACGTGACGTATAGAATGTGCTTGCACTTGTAGAGTCCCTTTGGGAATAGGGAGCAGTCCTACTCTAGGAGCAGTCCCCCTCTCTGATAAGACCCCTCTCTTCCTTTCTTCCTCCCTTTCTCTTTCTTTCTTATGTAGCCCTCCCTGCCCTGTCTCCTACCAGAGACTTCAGGATAAACTCTAGGGATTGAGTGCTGATGTCAAATACACTTCAAAATGGGAAACATCAGAAGAATACATTCTGTACTTCTTCCAGACTTGGAAATAACTGGGGCCAATTAAAAGTGAACTTTTAAGAGAAATGAACATCTTGCATGCCAGGTTTCAGCTGAATGTCACTGCAATTGCCTAAATTATAACTATCAGAAAAAATTCATTCTAATTATGGAAATGCCATTAGGAGGAGCTCCTTCTGCCTGGAACCAGCTTACAGAATGATTACCACCCACCCCCTACCTCTATCCCATCTCTAACAGCAATTCTGTATTTCAGAAGGAAAAAAGGCAAAGTGTTAGGGTGAAAAGAAAATTTATACCATATAGAATCTGGATTTGGATCCTAACTCCATTATTTATTGGCTAAGTGACCTTGGACAAAGCAATTTACTTATCCTCAGTTTCCGTATTGAAAATGGGGATAATAATATCCCTCCACAAGGTTGCTGTAAAGATTAAACAATAAGAGACGACATATACTAAAGTATGCAGTACCTAGCTTGGCACGTATTGGATTGCTTACTGGAGTGGGGCATGGGTGGAGGGACAAGGATAATTGTCATGAGACTGGGGAGAGAGCTCTGATACCACACACTCACTTAGATGCTACTCTTTGGTGCCTGCCGGGATGGATGGCAAACTCCATGCAGAAGGAGATGAAGACAAAGACCTGAATCTTCCCATAGAATCTTGGGGCTTTCTCCTTGGGGCTTACTCTTGAAAGATTTCCATTCCAGGATCTTGGTAGTATCTATTAATAGTTTGACCTCATGAGGGGTAGCAGGGTTTCTCTGCTATTGCAGAGCATCCCATGGTCCATAGTTTGGATAAATCTTTTCCAGCTGGTGGACCTTGGACCTTGATAGTTGGGAAAAGTTGATTTATTGCAAAGAGTTCCATGGATGTATACACTCACCAAGCATTGCCTATAAATGAGCATATTTTGAAATTATTCACTTATATTTCAAATGTATATAGATACTCTTTTGAACAAGAAAATACTTAAGGCCAGTAGTTCCTTCCAGGATGTATTTTGGAATTGTGTTTTCTCAGTGAATGAATACTACAAGTACAAGTACTTTGTATGATTATGGGCCTGATAATTTTTTGTATTTCATGTGAAAGGGTTATAAATGCCCAGGAATCTGATGAAGGACTTACATTTTGGTGAGCTAAGGCCCCTCTCTGCTCTCTGTATTCTGTACTCTTCCATTTCCTTAACCTATCAGGCAGGTGTTGAGAAAGGTGACATTACTACCTGCCATGAAGCATCATTCTGAAGGACACTTATGTCCCAGCTATGCAACTAGCTGTTTATCTGCACCCCTGGACAGCTCATTAGCTGAGTTTTAAGTGCTTGTGCCATTATTTGTAATCTTTTCCCCTATGCTCTTTGTGAGGTCCTAGGGTATTTTATTTGCCCCCAGGGTTCTGAAATTTCCCTTCTATGCAGAGTGACTGTCTTAGTCTTTTTTGTGCTGCAATTAAGGAATACCTGAGACTGAGTAATTTATACAGGGAAAAGGTTTAGTTGGCTTATAGTTCTGCAGGCTATACAGGAAGCATGGCACTGGCATCTGCTTAGCTTCTGGTGAGGGCTCGGGAAGCTTTTACTAACGGTGGAAGATGAAGTAGGAGCAGGTATGTCACATGGTGAAGTGAGAGCGAGAAAAAGAGTAGGGGTTAGCAACACACAATGGACAAAGAAAAAATAATTAAAAAGAGAGAGAAAGAAGGAGAGAGTGAAGGGGGAGGTCCCAGTCTCCATTAAACAACCAGATCTCACATGAATTAACCGAGTGAGAACTCATCACCAAGGGGATGGTGTGCTAAACCATTTATGAAGGGTCCGCCCCCATGATCCAGTCATCTCCCACAAGGCCCTACCTCCAACTCTGGGATTCATGTTTCAACAAAGGATTTGGAGGGAACAAACATCCAAACCATGTAAGTGACTATTTTCATCCATTGTGCTGGGTACTCAGTGGGCCTTTTCACTCTAGAAACCCATGTCTTTCAGCTCCAGAATATTTTCTTGAACTTATTTTTAGTGTTTCTCTCTCTACTGTTTTATCTTTTCTATGTCTAGAATTCCTATTTTTCAGTGACTGGAATGTCTGAGTTGATCCTTCAATTTTTTAAATCTTTTCTCTCTCTCATTTTCCATCTCCTATCTTTTTGCTGTACTTTCTGGGCCATCTTTTTAATTTTATCATCCAGCTTTTATATTGAATCTTTCATTTCTGCTCACAGGTTTCTGTTACTTTCTAAGAGCACTTTTTTGGTGTTGTCTTCCGAATATGGCTTTTTAATAGTATACTATTCTAATCTAACAAATTTAAAATATTTAGATGCCTCCCTAGGGTTACTAGCAATAGATTTTTGGATGCGTTTTCCCTGGATAGTCTCTTTTTTTCTCAAATTCTTTTTCTCCATCTGCTTTCGTCTGTCTCCAAGCTAGAGGCATTCCTCACATGTTTGGGGATCCTTGTCTGTGTGTTCATGGTTGGGATTCACCAACCCTAGGCGTTGGTGTAGGGTAATTTTGCTGTGCTGTCATCCAGTACAGTAGCCACTAGTCACATGGGGCTACTGACCACTTGAAATGTGGCCAGTGCAATCAAGGAACTAAACTTTAAAATTCCAATTTTAATCAATTTATTTTTCAAAATATATAATCTATTCAGTATAGGGAAACTTTTGTATATTCTGGAACAAATTGGTTTTGTGGATCTACTTTAGATTTTATAAAATCTAACAACAGATCAAGTATTTTTAATGAAAATTCGAGACTTGCTATAAGCGTAAAATATATATTTTTCAAAATGAAAATGTAAATGATCTCATTGGTAATTTCTTATATGAATTACATGTTGATATTTTGTATATACTGGGTTCAACTATGTTATCAAGCTAATTTTACCTGTTTCTTTTTAGTTTTAAAAATGTGGTTACTAGAACATTTAGAATTATGTATGTGGCTGACAGTATATTTCTATAGGCAGTGCTGTCTTAGAGGCTAGAGAGGGTGCCCCAGTGGGGATGCGCAGTCCTTCAGCTTGGGGCTGGGTCTCTGCCTCATAGATAGACCTCCAGTCATGTTTCCATTTGAGACCATGCCTGGGCCTTTGGGACTTCTGTGAGGCAGATCATGTGGCTGTTGGCTTTGTTTACCATGCCCAGCTTGAATCTGGTTGAATTCTTGGGCTTGCTCATCAACCACCAAGTGATGGTTTGCTTCTAGGTTTCTGAAAGTTTATTGCTATTGACTCTTCACCTTTAATTTTTGTCCTTGGGATTTATACTTTTTTTAAAAATTAATTTTTTAAAATCAATTTACTGTTTCAGGAGAGAGCAGAGATAAAAATGCCTGTCTTCAGTCCACCATCTTGAACTGGAAATCCTAAATGTCTTTTGATTCCTCCTTTTGATCCATCCTTCTTTGTATCCTCACGGTTTCCTGAGAGGAAGATTGTGTCAGCCCCTGCCAGCTACAGCACCAGACCACTTTCAGCCTCTACCCAGGTTAAGCTCTTTTCTAGGCTGCAGATCTGATTCTGTTGCTTTTCTTTTTAAAATCCTTCACCAGCTTCCAATATGTAAATAAAACACCCAGGCTCCTTAGCATGACAAAGATTCCCTAGGGGGCAACCCCTTTTTTACCTCCCTACCTTATCTGCTACTGTTCTCCTCTCCAGATTGCCTCCTCCATCATCCCAGGGACAGAGCAACTCACATACAAACTACCACTGACACCTCTGCTTTGCCCATGCCATTCGCTCCACTTCCCACCTTCTCAGGCGGGCTAACTTCCCATCTAGCCTGGGTATCCTGCCCACAATAACAAGGATGGCCAGCACATACAGCTTATGACAGGCACTTTTCTGGGCCCTTTTACATACTTCAGCTCATCGCTGCTATCCTCATTTTCTGTGAAGAAAGAGGCACAGAGAGATTCAATGACCCTCCCAGGTGAACCAACAAGTTGGAGTTTGATCTCTAGAGTTGCTGTGTGTGTATGAAAGGTACTCTGAACTTTCACCATGCTATAGTGGCTGATTCACCATTCTGTTACCCCCACTGGACTGGGAACTGTCTGAGGCCAGGGACCAGGTCGTTTTTTTCTCCTTTTTTGAAATTTGTATCATAAATGCCTAGCACAGGTCCTGGCATACAGTAGGTACTCAAAACAGATTTGTTGGAAAGACCTGCCATTCTTAATTATCTAATTGTGGGCCCTCTCACCTTCTCTCCTGTGCATGCTACAGTCCCCTAAGCAAGGTTTTCTGGCCAATTCCCTTTTCATGGTAGTTATTCGGAAAATCATGATTGTTGGTTCCTGTTGGTATTGAAAGAGGAAAAAGATCCATCAAAAGACATGGTGAGCAGCTTCCCAAGCATTTGCTTAAGCATGTTTTGTATGCTTTTGGAATGATAGACATATTATTATTATTATTATTTTAAGAAATCCACTGGTTTAAATCATCACAGAGGCTTAAATGATGTGGAAAATTCTAACGATGTTTCTTTGATGAAAAGATTTTTCTCCCCATCCTTAGCATAATCTTCTTTTGAATTATGCCAGGAAATCTTAAAACCATAGCTTTTTTTTTTTTCTCATTGCAATTTCCCTCTTTTTGGATGCATGCCAGTGAACCATGAGAAGGAAGGAGTTTTTCCCTGCGTAATGGGGAGGCTCTGCAAGAGGCAACCTGGGTGCAGAAAGCCCCAAAAGTTTGTGAACTGGGGAACTAGGGGCTCCTGGGAGAGATCAAACTAGCCAGGGCACTGGCAGAGCTTGGCAAAAGCTTTCCTGGCCTCAGAGCTTGGTCCTAGGGAGGACAAATACTGGTACCAAGAGGTTCACCTGTAAGTGGCTCTATCCCAGGATAATGATGGAAGAGTCAAGTCAGGATGGCTCCAGTTTTCATGTTGGAAGGCTTTAGTGGGTGACAGCTTGGCTAAAACAAGATCAAAGCTGCTCTTTCAATGCATGTAGATCTAAGAAGAGTGCAATAGTTCAGATTAATGTGGGTGAGGTTGGCAGAGTGAAACTCCAATCACCCTATCTAAGTAGCAACCCCCATTACTCCTTTCCTCTAAACTACATTTGTTTTTTTTCTTCTTAGCCCTTCTGAACACATGATGGAAGGGATAGGTCCTCTTACTACTTCCTTCCCTGCTGAGGCGCGCCTGGTACTGCCACTAGCCAGATGGTGCTGCCCCAGGTGTGGTGAGATAGAGTAGCACTTATAACCGTGGGCTCTGGGGGCAGGCAGATCTGAGTGCTAGTCCTGGTCCTGCCACGTATTAGCTGTGTGACACTGGGGATTCTGCCCTTGGCTTCTTGGTTTCCTCATCCATGAAATATGGATGACCTTTTGGGGTTGTTTGGAGGATTAAATGAGATTCTAATTCACATAAAGCATTCAGCAGGGTGCTTGGTGGCATATGGTAAGCTCTTGTTATTACTAATGTTTTGTTATTAACCGAATGAATGTTCCCAAGAGAGTACCAGGAAGCCATTGTGAGCCCCAGGAAGGAGAATGGACCCTGTGGGGAGCAGCTGCAGGAGCTCAGGGCTGGGCTCAGGCCTGGAGGGAGTTTGGGATACATAGCAGGGAGGAGAGCCAGTTACGGGGCCAGGGTTGAAAGAGGAACCTCCAGAGCTGTGAATGCAGAGGTCTGCGAACTGGGCTCAGAAAGAGCCTCAGGGCTGCATATGACTTCCCAGGTCTGGGGCAAAAGAACTTATTTCCAGGCTGATGTTGGTGGAGCTAAAATCTCTGAGATGCTCTCTGCTGGGATGGGGTTGGAGGATCTTGCAGTGTGGGCCCACTCAGCGGTATACACAGCACCAGGAAGCAGGCCATGATACCGTTGAAGCACGTTCTCCCAGCCTGGCTTACTCTGCCTGCTGAGGGCCTCCACCTGCTCCTCCAAGTGAGGGGCGTCTCCAAGTGTGTGTTGTGAGAGGCAGTGATGGTGCCAGGACTCCAGCCACCAGGAGATAAGGGACATGGAATGTTCTCTTAGAGTTCAACCATACGGTAGATCAGATAGGATCAGGTAGAGCTCAGCAGAGCCACCATGGAAAGACAGTGACACATGGAGACTGCAACCTCTGGAAAGAGGTGGGGACAGGCAGAAGGAGGGCTGGCCGGCCTCGGGAGCCTCCATCAAGGAGCTGCAGGGGCAGAGGCGGAGGCTTTGTGCAGGGAGAGTGGAGGGTGAGGCCTCAGCCTGCTCCTCTGGCAGACTGTCCTTCAGGGAGATGAGGCATCAAGCCACCCTGGCCCAAGAAGCCCAGTCCTTCCCAGTGACCCTGAGCTGGCTCCATGCTCCCCAAGCTGCCTGCTGCCTGCTGGCTTTGTGCAAAGCTGTCACCAGGAGGAAGGGACCTGCTCAGGCCCACATGTGCAGGCGTCCTGGCACTGAGAGCCCTGGCTGCAAATGAACACATTGGTAACTGGTTTACGTGCCCATCCCCTGTAAGCTTTGGGTGAATTCGCCTTCCTGAGTCCTCTTCCTCTGGGAAACTGATGGGATCCTGTTTGTAGGCCTAAGAGGATGAGGGGCAGGCCCTAGACTGGGGAATTTGCTACAGTAGCGAATGCTGCCCTGGGAGGCTGTCAGGGAACAGCTAACAGCCTTGCTGTAGTGAGACCCACTCTTACCCTTCTATCAGATAGCTACCAGTGCGTGTATATGGCTGTATAAGCACACATGCAGCCATATGTGTGTGGCCGTGTGTGTATGCACACATTCAGCCAGGTGTGTGAAGGGTGTATGGAGCATGGGACACGGGAGCCTCTATCACTGTCTTTTCATATAGCCTCCCTACTCCCTTTTGCCATCACAGTGTGTTCAAAGCCATATATGTGGACTTAACGTAAGACTTAATAACCTGAAGGTTAGGAATACCTATGAGTCCCACCTTACTTATAACAGTATGAACATGGGCAATGAAGTCAAACAGGCCCTGGTTCATAAACCAGCTGCCCCATTTTCTATTCATGGTTATATGGTTTGGGGCAAGCCTTTCAAACACTCTGGGTCTCAGTGCTGAAATGGATGCCCACAGTCACCATCCATTTCAAAACCCATTTCTCCTGTTAGAGGCACATACGGTTTTGTTAGCATATCCATCGCTTTTTATAATAAATTCTCCTCTGGTTTTAATACAATAGACTTTCTGGAAAGAACCTACTAAACATTCATACATTACTGTGAATTTAGGTTACATTACCATGTAATCTTACAGTGGCAAAGAACATTGAATTGCATCTACTTTTACATTCCACCAAATGCAGAGATTCTCTGATCAGTGACTCTAACGTGGCCACCTAAATCCTCCGATGGCAAGAAACTCACTGTGTACCACTCCTCCACATCCAGGTAGCTCTAACTGCTAGATTAGAATGAACTGGAACCTGCCTCTGCAGCTTCCGACCGGCAGTCCTTTCCTCTCTAGAGCAGTTACAGAACAAATTGTTTCCTCCTTCCCATGACAACCTTCCAGTTCTGTGTGAGCTCTTGTGACCCTTCTTTTCTCTGGGCTGAATGTCCTATTTTCTTTATATATTTCCTATAGGACTCGTTTTGGATTTTCCCACCATTCTGGTCACCTAGGCATCTGCATATGCTCCAATTTAAAAAATTCAGCAGTGAACATATTCCACCAGGCAGGGTCTGACTACCAACACATTCCTTCTCCTGGGGCATTTGACATTCAAGCCTGGCCTCTCATGTGGGAGCAGAGGCCTTTGTTCCCTAAGACAGACATTTTTCAGATACCAACTTACAGCTGGGGGAGATATGATGAACCAGGTGCCACCTATGCACAACCACGCCAAGGACTTAATCTGCATAGATTTTTAATCTGCGGGGACAATCTGCATGCCACTTGGGCCTGCTTCGTTAGACTGTAAGTTTACACAGGGAAGGCATTGAGTCTTACTGTTCCTGGATCCCTCAAAGCACCTCCTGCATTGGTCTGCCTCCCTTTTGCTGTCAATAAATGCAGTTGATTGATGGACTCACTGAGGCTTAAGAAGTCATTTTCCACTTTGCTGCATCTCAGAATCCAGCTGTGTCCAGCTAGAGCCAGCCCTCTGCTTGCTTGTTTTGTCTGTGAACATGGGCCCCATGGCTTGCCCATGCATTACAATAGGATGAATTTCACTTTGGAGCTCCACTCTCTTCTACCCGACTAGCAGGAAACCAGAACCCTGAGTGCAGTGGCACATCGCACGCTGCAAAGAGCCCTGGGCCCACTCCTGCTTCTTATATTTATTTGACAAAGCCCCAGTAATGAAAATTTCCCAGGTGTAGGCATGTACTTGAGCTTCAGGTTACGGAGAAGAGAGCAATGTACCAGACAGATGTTTCCAGTTGTATGTTTATCGAGCTTCTTGCCTTTGCTGCTCCTTCTGCCAGCCCCTTCCTCTCTCTCCCGCCTCCTCTGTGATGCTGCCTATAAATCAAGCATCTCTTCTTAAAATTGTAATCACCAAAATAAGGCGGTGATTTATAAGGAATTCTGAAATACCAAATAATCAGCCGAACACTTCACTTTAATGGCAGCCATAAGTCAAGTGCTTCCATGCTCATCTCTGGAGGAAGCACGTTGGTCTTGGTTGTTGCGAAATGACATATGCTCTTTTATAAGTTGTAACAAATCAATTATCCACATGTTGAAAACTGAGCAACCTCCTTTTTAAAGATAGATTTTTATGGATACATTCTAAAAAAAAGTCCCAGGGAAGCAGGGTGACTGGAGCTCTTTAGTTATTTTTCTGGCAAAAGAAAATTGGAGAAATAATAGCTCCAAGGAGACAGCTGCCCAGAATGACATCAATCAGGGATGCGGTCGCCCCGAGCCTATGGAAAGTGCACACAGAATGCTCGGGTTTGTTTCTCATCCAGTCTGAACAGGTAACAAGGAGTCTGCCTCCACCTGCGGTGGCATTTTCAATAGAGACTGCTGGCTCCCCAAAGAGCGCTGTGGGGCATTCAATCCTCAAGCTCTCCTTGGGCACATATGTCTGCCTTGTAGTTCTCATTTCAAGGAGAATTTCTACTTTTTCTGTTAAGAAGGAAGTCACGCCTCAGCAGCTGGCTCTGGGATTGGAACCTCTGTTATCTCATTATATATGGCCCCATCTGTTGGGACTGCCCAGAAAGACTTGTGTGCCCTTTCCCAGGTTCTATTTTCCTCCCCTCCCACATCACATCCATTTGCCACACAATAAAATACAACAGCATCTGCTGTAACCTCTCCTGTCAAAGGAGGTGGGAGTCAGTGCCATCCCAAGCCTTCTCCCAGCTGGGAGGTTTTTCGATTTCAAAGGCCTTGAGAAGGTCACGCTGTCACGATTCCAAATGTGGCGGTTGTGCCAGTGCATGGGCTTCAGCCGCATCTGGTGCTCTGGGTACTGTTGTGTGCCACACTGCAAAGGGATCTCAGCAAACTGGAACGTGCCATAGGGTGAGCAGAAGGGGGATGGCTTGGCCATGGACTCATGACAAATTGTTAAGGGACTATGAATGCTCTGAGTAGTCTACAGTGTGGGGTTGATGCAGAACTGGTGCTGGGACCCTGTTTATTGTTAACAGTGTCCAGGCAGAGGAGGATTAGGTGGCAGGTAGCAGGTGGGCAGGTGGATGCACCAGGCCTTGCACCTTGGGGTGTGCGTGGCTCTGTCCCTCTGAGTGCTGAAGCCTTCGCTGGCAGGAGCCTGCAGTGCAGCTGCTGTTTTGGTATTAGACTCTCTCTGTCCCTGCTGTCCACTGTCCTGCCTGGCCAGTCCTCTGCCACTTTCTCCCTAGCCCAGTCCCTCCGCTTGGCTCCCCTTAGCAGCCTTCGCTTCCTTGTTTTGTCCTTTTCCCTTAAATCATGATTTTTCCTAATAACTTACTTTCTTTTGTATCCCACCCCACCCCTTTTCCAGTTCTCAGCTTTCCTGGTTTGGATGCCCTGTGAATGACTGTCACGATCTACTCAGTGGCTCCCCTCTCCAGCAATGATGCCGAGTGCTTTCTATGTGCTGAATAAGTGCACATGCAAACAGTTCTGCTTGGTGAGGGTGAAAGCAGGTGTTGTTAGAGAACATAACAAGAAGGACCCACCTGAGGTTGCACAGTCAGGGACTGCTCCTCTGAAAAAGCGGCGTTTAGGATTGAGACCCGAATGATGAGTCATTCAGGTGAACACAGGGACCAGGGTGAGGCAGGGAACAGAATAGGTTGTGCACAGGCCCTGAGGCAGAAAAGAGCTGGAAGGGTTCCAGGAACTGAAATAAGTGTTCAGTACTCCCTCCCACCTTTTCGTTTTATCAGCATAAATGCATGACAGGATCTAGGAGCCTTCCTGCCTATAGCCTTTAACCTTGCTATTCCCGCTGCCTGGGAAGCTCTTGTGTACATGGTCCCATGGCTGGTTTCTTCCTTTCTTTCATATCTCTGCCTAGGTGTCACCTCCACCAAGAGGCCTCCTCTGATTACTCATGCACACTCACTATGCCTTACCCAAACGTGTGTGTGTATTTTGTGGCACCTGTCAGTATATGAAGTTGTTATTTATTTGATTACTTGTCAATAGAAGATCTTCCGCTATCAAAATGGAAACTCCATAAATACACATCCTGTGCTAATAAGCTGTCATATCCCCAGCACCTGGCAAACAACAGGTACTTAATAAATGTTTTGTGAATTAATGAATGATGAATGATAAGCTGGAAATACAGAATATTGGTAAGGAAATGAAGCTTCATTATGATCAAGCACTCATAGAAAAAGTCCTAAAAGGGAAGAGGGAAGATGCGTGAGAGATTCCTGCCAGGATGTTATTAAAGAGGTAGAAAAAATGTGTAATAAGCATATTTATTATGTGAATGTAAAGGCCGGTACTTAAGCTCCTGGCTCTTAAGTAGGCTAACATTTCTCCTGTTTGCTTTATGAATTTGCTTAGCAACTCTGGTCGCCTTTATGATAAATAAATACAGACACATTTTTGTAAAAGCCGTTGTTAATAATTAAGTACTGCTAAGGCCCCAGTGAGTTTACTCCTTGTCAATGGTTATAACAAATGCTCTATAGTGAATGACTCTCACCTGCAGTCATGGACACATTTTGACGACCATGCTCTTTCAAAGGTTCACATCTGGTTGTTTAGCATTTGCCCTGTTGTGAGGGGATGAAAAGGACGGCTGTCCTGCATTGGGTTGTTTATAGTTCTTTGTTAAGCCTTTAAGCAACAAGCACTCATGATTCCCTTTTGCTTTTCCTAGCATGATATTCCCGTTGCCATTTAGAAAACATTGTTCAATCGTCAAATCCCAACATAAGGTGGGACAAAATAAAAATATCCAAGTACTTGGAGAACAAAAGAGGCTTGGAAGGTTGAATGGCTTATTGGATGGATACTTAGAAGTTGAGAGTGATGGAGAGACAGGAAGGGAGATAATACTAGATTTAGGGCTTAAGTGACTGGGTGTGTTTCTATCAGTCAGAGCTCACTCAGAGAAGCAGACCATGAGGCAATCTATATCAATCAATCATATGTCTACCTATATATCTATTTAATCTTGTGTCTATCTAATCTATGTATCTGTCATCTAATCTATGTATCGCTCACCTCTCTATCATCTGTCTAATCTATCATCTATTTATCTAATCTATCTCTCTACGTATAGATAAACATACAGATATAGATACAAGCAAAGATTTATTATAGGGATTTGAACTTATGCACTGCAGGAACTGGGACAACAGTTTATTTGCATCTGGTACTTTTGTGTCCACAGAGGAGGCAGCCAGGAAAGGAAGATGGATATGATGTGGGGAGGCAGGTCAAAAGGGAACCTGCAAGGATGAGCCAGGACTCTTGAGGCTGGACTAGAACCTGTGTTGATGTTTCACCACCTTTAAGCTTTCATTTAAGCTTGTTTCCTCCATCACACAGGAGAAGCTTGTTTCCTCCATCACACAGCAAATGTGCTCCTGGGCCAGGAGCTGAAGGGCGAGAGCCAGCAGGAGCTGGAGGAGCAGCCCACCTGGCTACTGCCTCACACGGGTGAGGTGGGCGGACAGAGAGGCAGCAACAGCACCTGCCGCCCTGCAGAGGCTTGCTGAGAGTGAAAGGAAAACGATTTCTGCTTCACTCTGCCTTCCAAGTCTCCAGTAAATGCCTCTTGTGGTCCATGTAACACAAAACTATGCAGTGAAGGGAATCATTGGAAGCATAGTTCCAGCCCAGCTAGGCTGAGAAATCCCCAGCAATGGGATTGGTAAATCCCCAAGCAATGCAGGGGAAGTCTTGGCTGTGGATGAGATGACTGGGGAAATGTAATCACTCAAAAGATGGGCAGAGGATAGGAACCTACTGTGGAGAATGATAAGGAGAAATCAGAGAGGTAGGGGAGAACCTGGAGGGCCGGGGTGGTTTCTGATAGAAATGCTTGTGAGAATATCAGTCCCTAAATAATGATGGTGATGATGGTGATGATGGTGATAATAATGATAGCCAGGCATGATATTGAATGTAATGACTGGTGTCTATGGCACTGATCAATCAGAGAAGACACTGGCTTGCGAGGAGGGTTCTGGGGGTCCCAAGGAAGAGACCCTCATACCACCATAGTGGTGGTGGTGGACATTGGGTGGGCAGGGGTTAGAGAGAGCAGAAATTTACCATTTAGAAGGACAGCCATTTTGACAACTATTATGTCAGTCTGGGTGCAAACTAGCTGAATATCAGCCCTGTGTATAGCTAGTGTTAGTTGCTTGCCCACTACATGCCAGAGGCCCAGCTAAGCTCCCTAAGTCTGTATGATGGTGGCATTGCCTCTGCGTGCTTTGCCCTGCCCTGACTGGCTCTGGGAGAAACCAGGATCTTAGATCCTGGAAAAGCAAATTGCCAGGCCCATCATCAGCAAACATCTGCTGCCATGGCACGCACCACTTTAGCAAGAGGATGTATTTTGGGAGGCTTTGCAGGCCTGGCTCCATGCGGGGGAGAACATTTGAACACGCAACAGCTGTTAATGAGCGCCGTGCTGCTAATTAGGACAGTCTGAGAGGAGCAGCTGCCCGCACAGTGGTGGTGTGGAATGACAAAGGCAGCAATATCTAACTGTTGGAGTCCAGGGGGATATCTCTGCAGGATACGTTCTGAGCTAATAGGATCCATGTGGACTGGTGGAGCATTAAACTTGGAAGTTCTTTGCATGACCTGATGTGGTTGTCCAACCAGATCAACCACACCAGATTTCCAAGGTGCCATTTTGGTTGGCAGTTTGTGGATACAGCTTTGGGTACAATGCCCAAGAGGACTGCATCCTCAGATATCACCTGGAGCTCACTCCCTTTGACCTCATTCTGTCAGCTGCAGCATGGGGAGGATTGACCTTTGCTTTCTGATGAATCGAGATTTGTCCTGCTGCCTTTCCACTTCTGAGAGAGAAACACTTTGAAGAGGTGTTTCTCAACCTATCTTAATATTATCTTAAGTGATCTGGGGGTTTGTCTTAATAATACCACCAAATTGATCACGGGACATACCCAGGATCATTCCATTCCCAAATCGTCTGTTGCCATTTGTCTTGGCATTAGATGAGGCCAAGGTGAACAGGTTCAATTCCCAGGTGAGGCAGGCAGCCTCACTCAGGCCACAAACTTGTCTGTAACCCAGGCAACTGGACCATCGACAGTGAGTGCCTCTGTTGGTGGTGGGATTGTGGGAGAGGGAGGATGTGGTGGTTCACCAACTCTCTCTCTCCTTAGCCACTAGGGGGCAGCACAAAAATCCCATGCTGTGTGAAGAGGGGTTTAGTCAATGTTTTCATTTACCGGGCGTGTCATTTGACTACATTTTTAGTTTGCATGTTCCTCCCTTCAGCATTTTTCCCACATAAAGGATGAAGTCAGCAAATGGTGGCAAATTGGATTTAGTGTTGCAGTTTTCAAGAGGGTTACTCGTCACTCCAAAGACCTGAATTTACAATGTGGGTTTCTTGCCAATAAGTAGCAGAGTCGTCTTAGTCATGTGGTGTGAAACACCAGGCTCTGAGCTGGAACTTGGAGGGAATTCCAGGCAGGGGCTACGGCACAAGCTAAGGGTGTGAAAACTGAAGTAGATTAGTATGGGGAGGAGTGGCTGGGCCAGCCGCAGACAGGCTAACCAGAGGGGGTGAAGTATGAGCAAAGCTCCCATTTTTATTTTAACAGCTCCCAAGGAAAGACTGCTGCTGTTTCAAATGCCTGAACCTGTAAACTGTGGATTTATATTTTTGGTCAATAATGGGGCTCAGACAAGGAAAAGAAGAAGAAAAATTTAATCCATTTTACATTCAGCTGTATCTGGTTACTAATAATAACTACAAATTTTCAGTGATTACAACCTCCTACACCAGTTATGTTTTATGCCTTCCTGTGATTATCTAAAACATGTTTCACAATTCTCGATGTTCGAATACGAACACTAAAGGTTTGCATTTCAGATGGGCAAGAAACAGGCCTGTCAAAACAATTTGACAGAGAGACAGTCCTTATCTTTTTCTATGAAGTGGCAACTGAGAAATTTGTCACTTAAGAAGAGTATAATCTAGTTTAGTGTTACTGGGACCTGTCTCAATCTGATTTGTAAGCATATAGATTCTTTAACTACCCAGATTGTAAACAATTTTTATCCTCCAGCTTCTCTTATTAGGCAAGAAAAGCATTTTACAGCATAATGCCTGAATAAACAGAAACACTTTTAGGACCAAGTGGTTTTCTTCCATTTCCCTTTAATTAAAGTTGATTTGCTTCTTAAAAGGTGATTCATTTCTCATTTTCCAAAGAGAAGACTTACATGCTTCTGGTTTTAGAGAGGCTGGTGTGCTTCCCTGAGACTCAAATGTGAGATGGCTTTTTACAGCCCCTGGGGTGAGCCAGAACCCCTAACTTGCCTCCAAAGTGCCTGGTTTTGCCTCTTGCTGCCTCACCGCCCCAGCCTGATCCGGTGCCTCTTTCACTCCAGCACTGCTGAACCTGCCCTTGTTTCAAGTGCCATGCTCCTTCCCACTACTGAACCTGTGTGTACCATTTCCTCTGCTTGGAACATTCTTTAGTGTTAACTTTCTTTCATTAACTAACTACTGGTCAACTTTTTCTCTTATTTTCTTTTCTTTCTTTCTTTCTTCTTCTTTTTTTTTTTAAATTTAGAGATGAGGCTCTCTGTTACTGAGGCTGGAGTGCAGTGGTGCCACCCTATAGCTCACTGTAGCCTCAACCTTCTAGGCTCAAGGGATCCTCCCGCCTCAGCCTCCTGAGGAGTTGGGACCACTGGTGCGCCACCACACCCAGCTAAGTTTTTAAATTTTATGTACACGTGGGATCTCACTATCTTGTCCAGGCTGGTCTCAAACTCCTCAATCCTCCTGCCGCAGCCTCCCAAGATACTGGGATTACAGATGTTAAGCATCACTTCGGCCCTAGTCAACTTTTGTCTCAGATGAAATTTTACTTCCTTAGGGAACTTACTCTGACCCCTGCCCACCCCTGCCCTGCCCCATACACTCCCGTAGCCTCCCACTGCAGCATTTTGATCACTTGTAACCACCTAATTATTGGGATTAATTTATTTAGCATCTGTCCTCTCTGCTAGACTGTAAGGTACTTGGGGACAGGAACATAGCTGTTAGGTTGCCACTGCACACCCATTGTGCTTGGATTTGCTGGTGAACAGTTAATATGTGTTGGCTGCTTGTCAAAAATAAATCTTTATTAAATCAGTGAAATGTATTAAAGTATTATAAAAGAATACACACTTTTAAATATTAATGTCATATACTTTAAAAAATATTTAAAAACCAATATTTGATTCAGTAAAGTCTATATGTATTTCAGCTCCCTTTTCATTTCCCCAATTCTTAGCTGCTCCTCATCATGAGAATGTTGCTGATTTATCCTGGACTCCTCCTAAAGGCAGAAGCACCCTTGGAATGACATTTTCTCTGTCACTTCAGCTCAATGATTTCAAGATAGTTTGACAATGGATATTCTTCTATCTTAGAGCTGTGGTGGCATTTTTTTTGCCTGAGTCATAAGGGGTTGATTTACCTGCTAGTGGATTCAAATCAGAGAAATGACCTTGGTTGTCTTCCTAGCTTCCAGCTAGGAATGCGTCCAACATGGAATATTCATTAAGACACCTGTAAAACAGTCTTTCTGAAATCACAAGGAATACGTTTTTTCATGTAGTCTCACAGAAGCACAGTGAAATGATTTCTCACCCATTCTACCTTCACTAGGTGTTGCATACAACAATGCCCCAGTAATCTGTGATTTTTATGAAGTGATATCAAGTTGTTCCAAGAACTTATCATCTAGTCAGGCATGAAAAGGTAAAAAGCAACTCAAGGCAGGATATGCTCAGAGATGTGTGAATTTCATAGGCAGTAAGTTCTGGAATTCAGAGGTTAGGGTGGCTTATATAGAGCTTATGTTGCCGTCTGTTGGAGGAGAGGACTTTGAAGCTCCTACTCCGATTTTCATATAACTAGTTCTCATTTCATTCATGTCTCTGATCTGAACCCCTCCTCAAAGAAGCCTTTCATGAGCACTCTACTCTGTCTAAAACACACTCACACACACACTGAGTATGCACACACACGGACACCCACACAGACACACATACATACTGTGCCAATATTTATCCGTTTAGTCCGTTTATTTCTATCTTCTCCAGGAGAACGTGAGTTCCCAGGGAAGAAATACTTTGCCTTGATCATCACTGGGTCCCAGGTACCTAGAAGAGTGCCTAGCATCTAGTAGGCACTCATTCACATCTGTTGAATGCATGAATGGGGTGGGATTGGTGAATGAATACACAGGAAAAGTAGAAATCCAGATGGAAGAAATGGCATGAGCAAAGGAATGGAGGTTGGTTTAAAGTAGGCCACTTTGACAAGAGTGGGTTTTTCATTTGAGTGAACAATGGGGTAGTGAAAGGTTGGTTTATGAGGTAGAATGAGGCTGGGTTCTAGAAGCCTTTGAATGGCAAGCTATGGTTGAGAGATACGTGCATTGGGCCTCAGCCTGGGACAGACAGGGCAGTAAGGGCAAAGAGGTGGGGAATGTTATAGAGAGTCCATTGGTAGGATTTGGCAAGTAACCAGATATGAGAGAAAGGGAGAGTCCAAAGAGGTTGTCTAATAGCTGTCAAACCTCCCAGGATGTTGATGCTTCTGACAATATTAGTGAAGTCAGAATTAGAAACTGGTTTTGCAGACAAGATGGTGAACTCAGTTTGAGCTAGGCAGAGGCTACGGAAATGGCAGGAGATCTAGCAGCGATGACCTGTAGCCATAGTGTTGTCAGGAGAGCTCAGGTTCTGTTTCCTGATGCTCCAATGGCTATTTCTGGTTTCTACAACACTCTTCCAACAGTCTTCATCACTATAGCACCCACTGGTTCACCTGTACATCTCCTTTGATCCAACTAGATTTTGTTAAAGACCTCTTGCTCAGTCCCTGTGTGACCGTTTGCCCATTCTGATGAGGCTTATTTCATGCCTAGCTAAGATCTGATAGCCAGGTATAGCAAGCCTTGACCCAATCCATGTCATTAATCCTAGTTGTGATCAGCTGTTCCCCTCCCAGATCTTCCTCTGATGCCCAAAGGGCCAACCCTCCAGAGAAAGAGATGTTCTCTTTCTTGACAAAGGCCTGTACTTATTTAAACTGATGAACAGTTTGCTTTGAGAACAAATCAAAACTACAAGTTGTCTTTGGACCCCCTACATGTATGCCTACAATCTTCCACCTCGAAGCCTTTCTCCTGTTGTGGCCACCCTCTCCCACCCTCTATTGGCAGCCCACCCAGGTCTGCCCTTCCCAGTAGGGTCCCCTAGTGGTCTAGTAGGATAGGATGATTTTCAGAGGCCAACAGACTTTGAATTCTATCTAGGGTCTGTTGCTATCTGCTAAGTGACTTTGGACGATTTACTAAATCTCTCTGACCTGCATTTTCTCATCTGCCAAATGCAGAAAATGCCATCTCACTGGCTTGGTGTGGGCATCAACCAAATCTTGTTCAATCTTCTCATCTCAGAGTACTGACTGCAGTGCCAGACACCCTAGGAGCATTCCACAAAAGCTAGTTTCTCTTGTGTGTATCCTTTTTTTTTGGTAAAGGATTTGGTTGAGTATAGTCTAATTCATGCTAAGGTGTAAATAGCCGACACCTTAAGGAAGAGAGAAGCAATGGTGAGATTTTAGGTACAGTAAAGAGTGTCTCTAAAACTTCAGCACAGGGAAAGGGAGAGTCCAAAGAGGTTGTCTAATCTAACAGCTGTCGAATTTCCCAGAATGTCAGTGCTTTAGCATGCTTGTTGGTGCACCAGCACGCTTCGCCATTAAGGACACTTTTCTACCTTCTTTTTATCCCAGGAGCGGACACATCTTCTTTTTCTTCCAATAAAGCCACAAATGACCTGAAGTGGTATTTCTGAAAGCACGGTCCTCTGTTTACCTGAGGCGCTTGTTAAAAGTTCAGATCGTCAAACTTCGTTCTTAACCCCCTGAACCTGTCTCTTTCTGCTGGCGGGTTTTGGGGATCTGCTCTATAAACAATCTCCCCAGTGATCCATTTGAATTCGAGCGACTCAGAACCACTGGGCTAGAGCTTAAAAGGGGAGAGTTTTACTGAGGTTCCAGAGTAAATCAAGCAAATCAGTAAACGTCAAATGGGTAAAATTACGAAGTTCAGGCTCTGGATGCAGCAGGATGCTGACCAGGGACGCCTAAATATCCAGCTGAGGTCTGGCTGCCTTGGAATACCTTCCAGGACTGTTGGAACCTTTCATTCTCTCATATCCTTCAGCTTTCTTTCATCTGAGGCCTTGATTTCAGGCATCCCTGTGACTCTGGTAGGACGTGACCCTTGAGTCCTGTCCAGGTTGGATACCCTTGCTGGATGCAGGAACTTCCCTGCCTGGCCATCAGATAAGCAGCTTAACTTATTGTCTCACAAGGCTGCTCCAGTACGTCCACCCTTATTCCTCTTCCCATCTTGTAAGCACTGTGCACCTCTTTCCTTGCCCTTCGTTTTCCATCTAGGTCACACATGTGCCAGTGTGTGTGCACACACACACACACACACACACACACACACACGCACACATGCACACATGCCGACCTCATCTTACACAGAATCAAAGCCTGCGTAATTCAGTGAAACAAATGCCTGGCACACAGTAGGTGCCTAATAAATGCTAATTCTCTTTCCCTGACTCCTTTCTATTGTCCTCTTCCTCCATTTAAATGCAAAACTGTCTGGAGAAAATGGGAGGGAGTTAGAGAAGGTTTACATTGTGACTAAATTCCAAAATCTGATCAGTGTGTGGGGCTGGCTGCTGGGCTTTCATGCCTGCATACCAATGAGCCTGTGTCTGGAGCAGAATAGTTTGTGCCCATAAACCGTGACCTTCATTATCTATGGAGACGGGCAGCAGTGGCAGTCTCTGTAGAAATCTTTCCTATCCCAATTGGGATGGCGGAAGCAACAAGACTATGCCATTTGTCTCAGCAGAACTAACAAATGCTTTCTATAGTGCTGTGCAAAGTACACTCTTCCCCTGTTCTTTCTGGCTGAGATGGGCTTTTTTTTTTTTCCAATTAAAAATTAAAATAGAGGCTGAATTATATTCGTTTCTTGAGCCTGCAATTCATGCTCCATTTCTCATAAGCAGTCTGCATTATCGTGAAACTCATCTACTTATACTGGTTCTTGGAAACAGCCACTTAAATCTCTGCTTGGTTAAAAATAGTTCACTTGTTCCAGAGTGCCAGAGAATCAAGTAACAGTAAGATGAGGCCATGCAGCCCCATCCACTTCCTGGGAAAGACTGCCCCCCATTGCCACCCCTGCAGGTCAACTTGCCTCTTCCTGGGCAGCTTCGGAGTCAGGAGCCACAAGGGAGGCAGCTTTCACTCTTAGAAAGTGCCTCTTCCTAAGTAGCTACAGTTTGCATCCCTGCTTCTTGGCTCTGCGCTTTGGGCACACAAATCAAATCTTTTGTAAGGCAGTTCTTAGGATATATGAAGACGATTTTCTTGCCCTCTTTAATGGGTCGAATTGTGTTATCCAAAAAGATATGTCGAAGTCTTACCCCTAGTACCTCGGAATATGACTTCACTTGGAAAGAGGGTCTTTGTAGATACACTTAGTTAAAATGAAGCCTCAGTGGCATAGGGTGGGCCTTTAATCAAGTATGGCTAGAAGATGCGTAACGGGACAACAGCATGTGCAGATGGAGGCAGAGGCTGCAGTGATGCTGCCAGAAGATATGGAATGTTGCGGCCTATCAGAAGCGGGGAAAGTCAAGGAGGGATCATGTGTACACCTCGATTTTGGATTTCTGACCTCCAGAAGGGTGAGAGGATACATTTCAGTTGTTTTAAGACCTCTAGTCTGGCCAGGCACGGTGGCTCATGCCTGTAATCCCAGCACTTTGGGAGGCTAAGGTGGGTGGATCACCTGAGGTCAGGAGTTCAATACCAGCCTGGCCAACATGGAGAAACCCCGTCTCTACTAAAAATACAAAATTAACTGGGTGCGGTGGCATGTGCCTATAATTCCAGATACTTGGGAGGCTGAGGCAGAAGAATCGCTTCAACCTGGGAGGCGGAGGTTGCAGTGAGCTGAGATTGCGCCATTGCAGTCCAGCCTGGGCAACAAGAGCAAAATTCCATCTCAAACAAACAACAGTAAAAAAGACATCTAGTCTGAGCAAACTAGTATATTCCCCGGGGCTTCCCTGGGCTGAACACCTCTAGTTTTTTCAACTCTTTCTCAAATAATATGGTCTCCATCATTTTTTTCCCTTGATTTTCCTTCTTTGAGCATATTTCAAGCACTAAGCAAATCACCGTAGAGGTGTCTGAGTATCCAACCTTGTACTGGGGCCATCACTTTTCTCATTTCTGGATCCTGTACCTCAGAGCACAGCCACTTTCTTGATAGCTTCTTCATATCTCAAATTCCTTCTGAGTTTATGGTTAGCTAAGACCCACAGTTCTTTCCCAAGAGCACTGCTGCTAAATCACGTCTCTCAATTGGTATGACAGCTCTGTTATAATCTCTCATCATCATATTGATTATTGCTCTGGCCTCCACAGGTATTTTAAACCTTGAGTGGATTCATCAATGCATTAAAAAATTTTCCCTGCTCCATTGTTGTATATGTATTTTTCCAGAATTCCTTTTATGTTTTCATTGAATTATTAATCATGATGGGCTGAGAACTCTAGCACATCATCAGAGGTTTCTCTATAGATTTGCTGTGACTCCATACACTCTATAAATATTTATTGGCTTCCTGGTACCTGCCACACATTGTTGGCACTGAGGATTGGTGATGAAAAAGGCAAATCTTGGTACTCATGGAGTTTAAGTTCTCACATTTTTCAACCTTTGGGATATATCTGACCATTAGTAAAATGTGTGGATACCTGAGTTTCTACAGATACTTTATCTATTTATAAATGCTGGTTTCAAACCTTCTGGGACAGAGGTCTGGTAAAACACTATTCCTGAAAGAAGGATTGAATGTAGGGTTGTTCTTTCCAGCAAGCAATAAGGTTCTCCTTGTTCTTGCTTTCTCTGTGACCAAGTGTAACTCTAGAGGTTTCTGTCTCATGTTGCAACCTTTCTTCCCTTTTGACCTGCTGAATGTCAGAGCAGCTTAGGGTTTATATGGGAGGAACAGGAGGAGAGCTGCATTCATAGCAGGCAAGTGAAGTTAAGAATTAGGAATGAAGTAAATGCTCTGACTTTGGAGCATGAAGCAAGATCAGCCTGGAGTTTATGCAATGGAGAAAATCAGGGTGGGGAGGGAGAACTGTGGTCAATGAAGAGTTAAAGGAAAGAGTTGGAGGAGGTGAGGCCTGTATTGCAATATTCATGCAGCAGAATAGCTTTCCCTAACATCGGACCAGTTACAAAATGCTGCACACTTTGTAAGGAACCTAGATGGACTTAGCTGAATTTAGGGGCCAGATGCTGTGAGGCTTCAACAGCAGCTCTGCTGTACAGTGCCCAGCTCTCTAGTGGTCGTGGCTGTTGTAGCCTCTGGCACTGATCCCCTTTCCATAACATCTGCACTTCTTTTTGCATGTCATTTTCCTTTCTCTTTCTTTTTCCAATTAACTAGATTATCTTTGCATTTTCCTATCCAAATTCAGAAAGGAAAGTGTCTGACTTGTTAAAAAAAAAATCTAACTAGATGTCCATGAGATTGGGTTGGTGGCTCTGGCACTTTAAATTCCTACATGAACAAATGAAAGCCCTGTGGAAACAGTAAATTGAAACTAGAAACTGTATGAATCAGAAACCACCACCTAACATCCAGCCAAATGAAAGTGTTTTCTTTGTCTTGCTTCTTCAAATGCTTTAAAAAACTTTCCTCTTTTGCCTCTTCTGGCGGAATGCTAGCCTCTTGTGGTCTGGTGTTACCCCAGTTTATGAATCACTGAATATTCCAATAAACTCTTTCCAGTTTAAATGTTGATTTTTTTTTTTTTCTTAAAAACATTCTATCCTGTTGTTACCATCAATATCATTGGACCTAATTTTGTATAGTCAGCTACTTGTTTGGTCACTGGCCAGCCTGTGAATGAGCTGATCTTGGCTTATGTGCCTACCCTGTTCCTGTTAGCTGCTATTCCTTGCTCATTTGCCAAGTCTAGATGGATGATTCTATTTCTTAAACACTTTTGCTCTTCATTCATTCTGTTACCAGGTTTCACCTCTGTCTCACCATTATACTAGTAAATTTACCATTATTTACTATGCTCTGTTTCACCATGAGAACAGCCAAAGATATCTTTCGGCCTTGATCTTGCTTTATTCCTCACAGTTCATGTCACCATAACCTTTCTAAGATACACATATGATAATATCACATCCCTGCCTAAAACCTTTCAGAAGCTCGCTATCAGTTTTTAAGGAGAATGTCAAACCTCCTTTGCTTACCACGATCATCTCCCATCACTATCGCTCCAGCAACCATCTCTTGGCCCTTCATTTGTGCTTTATACTCCATCAGGGCGTAGCATGCTATTTTACTTTTCAAGTCTTTGTAATGTTTTCTCCCCCTTTGAGTGCCAGGAAAACTCTTATTTATGTTCAAAACACATCATGGGCATCACCTTCTCTGGAAAGCCTGCTTTGGTAACCACCTCTGCTTCTGCCTCAGAGCTAATCACTTTCTCCTCTGTGCATTGTACATGACTCTATTGTTGTACTTATCATGCTGTATTAGAATTTCTTTATAAACATTTTTTTCTCCTCCTAATTAGCATGCATGCTAAGAACAGGAGCTATTTGTCAGGCATATTTGCATCTCCAGCATTAACCACCAGTGCCTCAACAAATGTTTGTTGAATAAAGGAAAGAATGAGAAAATGATTGAGAAGAAGATAAACTAACCTGTTATATACCAGGCGCTGTGTTAAATGCTTTACATGGACTATCTCATTTAATCCTTACAACTGGAAGACAGGAGGAGAAGGACCTTGGGGAGATGAAGGTCCCTTCCCAAGGTCATGCAGCTAATAAACTGAGCCCAGGTTTGTCTGAATGCTGCTTCACTGCATTAGTAGAGGGAGAGAGCTCAATAGAGACAGACTCTAGCTAAATTAAAGAAACCATTTTTAGCTTTTAAAATTTTATTTTTAGGATTGGAATGATCCGATGTGGAAATGAACTTCCTCTACAGTTCCTATGTCAACAGAATATAGGAACAGCTGACTTACAGGAGGTAAGTTCCAGGCGGCTGATGAAGTATAATTTTCAAAAGGTTAAAAAATGTCCTTCTAATACCAATACAAAATGAACACATGTCAAAGATTTTTTTCCAGTCATCAATTAATGAGGGAACCAGTAAGATGTTAGAGCTGGCTCAAAGGAGGCCAGGAAGGCCAGGAGAGGAGAAGTGTTTAAGAAGTATTTAAGAAGCTAGGTATTTATCAGAAACGCTAGTAGATTGCTGGGTTAGGTCCAAAATGGATTAATGGCCAAGAGGCCCATAATGTAATTTTTGGCATTATCATTTTCAGTGGATAGAAATTATCTGCATCTCTAGTAGACAAAATCAACAATAGGTACCTTTATTAAATTTGCGATTTTAAATCAATAGTAAATTGTGAGTTGAACCAAATACTATCCACTAGATATTCCTTGGGTGCCCTTCACCCTACTATGGCATTGAAAGGTTGTACCATACACCCTTTTGCCTTATTTCCAGGTTTTGGATACTTCTGACAGAGCCGTACTGTTCACCTCAGCCCCAGGGACCTCCCTAGGACAGGCTGCTTCAGAGCCTGGCTGAAGAGTAGGTTCAGTGTGCAGAAATAATCCAGTGTCTTTTCTTATCATGAGGCAGGAATCTGCCCTCCCATCTCCATGGGAAGCTAAAGGGAAGGAGAGGAGGCCTCAGCCAGAGGGCTCCATGCACTACCGGCTGGGGTTCCAGCATCTAATGCTGCAACTCTGCGGGTAGGAGACTAGCCTTATTGCCTTGCCAGTTTTCTGTTTTTAACTTTTACTATGACAATTTTCAAACATAAAAAAAAAAGTAGGAAGTTTGATTGTTCCCCAGTCCCCTCACTTTTTGGCTAGAACATACTGGCAAATCCCAAACATCATGTCATTTCTCTCCTAAATTACTTTAGTTTATACTCCCTCCCATAAAGAGAGAGACAGAGAAAAAAAACATTTTCTTATGTAACAATGTCATTATCACACTTAATAAAATCATCAATAATTTAAGTCATCTAATTCATGGTCAATAGTCTAAAAAATGTGTTTTTTAGCCCTGACTTCTAATATTTGTTGCACACATAATTGAGACCAAGCTTTGTGCTAGGTGCTGGGTCCATGGAAAGGAATGGTATGGACAATACCCCTGCCCTGGTGGGGCTTACATTCTTGTGGCTCATAGCTATGAAGACCAGTTCTTCCCACAACCTGAGGAACAGGGCCATCTTGGAGCTGGGCTTGGCTCAGTGAAGCTGCTGGGGCCTGGGGTGACTCCCACAGTGGTTGAGTACTCCAGAGTCTATTAAAACACTCAAGCCTGGTTGCTGCATAAGTTTAGATGGTAGGTATCTTTTACTGGCTTGGATTCCAGCCCTTATCAGGAGGTGGAGTAGGTGGTGGCGGAGGCCACAGGCTGAGGACAACAGCGTTCCTTGAGGAAGAGGTAGGGTCTGGGAGGGGAGTCCTAGAGTTGCCAGGTTCTGGGGTGCAGGGGAGGCTCAGTTTCCCCAAAAGGGTATTTTTCCAGGCTCTTGGTCCCTCACTCACCCAAGAATAGGAGAGGGGACCACACCAGGTGCCATGCATTCACAAGTAAATATCGGACCCCAAAGAGTTTTTGCAGAAAGTGATTTATTTAGGCAAAGAAGGAGGAAAAGGAGAAAGAAAAAGATAAGAGAGAGAAAGCTTCCATGAGATTGTGGAAGGGGACCCAAATATGGAATCCGCCCAGATATAGGGACAGGGACTTTTAACCTGGGAGGAATTCCCTCTCTCCAAGCGCTTTGGCCTATGAAAGGAGTTCCTTTAAACTTCTACTGGAGGGTTGATCTTTGATTCTTTCATGTGCATGTGGAAATTTAAACAAAGACCTCTAATCCCTGGATGGAGAGGTGGGGGCATGGCACTGGAAAGATTCTTGTCCTTGAAACTATGCCCCCTTGTGGACCCAGGAAGAGAATACATTCCCTCACTAGGATAGTGCCCTCTTGCTTTGGGAAGGCCAGGAGAGGAGAAGGGTCCATCAGAAGAGGAACAGAATCTGAGGGGGCACACATATAGTGTGTAGTGGGGCAAAAGGCTGAACAATATGGCAAGAATGGGATCAACTATCCCATTCACACCATAAACCAACTATGGTTTAACAGTTTCTGGCCCATGGTTTAGGCCTTTATTTTTCTCTTGTAAGTCTCACCTTGACATGTTGGGTTTAGTGGTCCAGCCTATGAAAATCACTCTGACTTTTGATCCTATCTGGCCCTAGCTTCCAGTTTCCTGATTCCTGTGTGATAATTATGGCTTCTGTGTTCTCATTCAAGCTGGCAATGAAAATGTTGAAGAGGACAGATCAGAGAATAGAGCCTTGTGTCACTGCTTAGAGAGATTTCTCTGGTTGATGGCAAATGTTTAATCCTAACATTACAAACGGGCATCTATAAGTTGTATAGATGGCCCGCAGTTGTATTTTTTTTTTTTTTTTTTTTTTTTTGGTCACACAGTGCTTGTTTTTTTCATTGCAATGTGCGTGCGTGCAGCACTTTTAATTGGCAAATCCAGATTTCTACCTTCTTTGGGGATCTAGCTCCAATTTGCAGGCCCCTTGTGGCCAAAATAGGCTATACCTGGGTAGCTGATGGCTGCTCCCTGAAGGCTGACCCTACCCCTTTCTGTTGGCCAGAGAACTCACCACCACTCACATATAGGCATTTGAGTCCCCTTCACGTAACCCCCTTTGCTCTCTTAAATGATGCTTTTTGGTTGTGATTGATATACCAACTGTGGACCTGTCTCACTTGATCCTTCTCCAGCCTTCATCTCACCTGCCACTCTGCAGGGCCTTGTGACATACCTTATCAGGGTCTTCTGGAAGCTCAGATACATGCTCTCTACTTGATTTTCCTGACTGCACATGTAATAACCCATGAAGAAGGGGAAAGTCTTGAGTTGACATGGCCCATTCTTGGTAAACCGGTACTTGTCCTGCAGCCACTGCCTCATTTTTAAGTGTTAGGAATTGACTCCAAGTAGAAATAGAGGGTGAGCTGAAGCTTGGGGTTTGAGGTTGCAACAAACTACCCTCTCCAAGGAGGACCATACCATGGAAAAAAGTCAAGGATTTCAGATTTTAAAAAATAAACACAAAACAACCCAGCATTTGAGTTTGGTCCAGGCACTTATGAGTGTCTTTGGGCAAGGACTTTATCTCCAAGAGCTTCGGTCTCATCCACAAGTGGGAGCTGATTTGTTAACTGAGGCTTCAAGCTATGAAATGAAGCAAATGCTTCTCAGTTGAAAAGAGAGAGGGCTGGAGTGTGGCGGAGATGCTGGGGGTAAAACTAGACTACCTGGAAGTCTCTGACCTGGACCTCTGGTTTGCAGAATTTCCTAATCACCGGCATTAAATAATGACATCTATGCTTCTATGGAATCTAAGAACCAGAAGTTAACTCTGACCTCATCCCTAAATCTCTCAGTATACAGGCAGGAAAACAGGCCCAGCAGAGGAGGGGAAGAGACTTCTGAAAGATCAAAGTATAAACTGGGGCAGAATGGAGATTTTTAACTCAGTCCTACTGACCTGTAGTTGCAGATTCTGTACACTTTGCCAGCGTATTTCCCACTTGACAAGGAAATGCATTGATAATCACTATCTAGAATGCAGCCACACACATACATATATGGTGTATTTGGATAAAAACATATTTATAACAAAATAATCTAAAACAATACTTATTTTTCCAGGTGTGAAATTCTGTATATTCTGTTCTAGTCTAGTCTAGTCTGTCTGTCCCATCCATCCCTTCCCATCCCATCCCATGCCATTCTAATCTTGTTTGTTTAGAAATAAAAGTTCTGCTTACCACTTGAATTTGTTTTCACCTTTGTCAGTGTAAAGCAGGGTTGTCCGAATCCTGGGTGCCACCTGCTTTTGTAAATAGTTTTATTAGCACACAGCCATGCTGATCATTTATATTATCTGTGTGATATGGTTTGGTTATGTCCCCACCCAAATCTCAACTTGAATTGTATCTCCCAGAATTCCCATGTGTTATGCGAGGGACCCAGTGGGAGGTAATCGAACCATGGGGGCTGGTCTTTCCTGTGCTATTCTCCTGATAGTAAATGAGTCTCATGAGATCTGGTGGGCTTATCAGGGGTTTCTGCTTTTGCTGCTTTCTCATTTTCTCTTGCTGCTGCCATGTAGAAAGTGCCTTTTGCCTCCCATCGTGATTCTGAGGCCTCCCCAGCCATGTGGAACTCTAAGTCCTATTAAACTTCTTTTTCTTCCCAGCCTTGGGCATGTCTTTAACAGCAGCATTAAAAACAGACTAATATACCATGGTTGCTTTTGAACTAGGACAGCAGAGTTGAATCACTGCAAGAGAGATGGTTGGTTCCACAAAGCCAAAAACTGTTATCTAGCCATTTACAGAAAGAGTTCATAGACGCCATGTAGTATAAAGGCCTCTGGCCCCTGAGTCCACATGTGCCTTCAGAGTTTTTAGCCAGAGGGAGGGGTCAGAGCCAGAAACCCTGGGACTCTAGGCAGTCTTTGCTGTCCTGTAATACCCTAGAGGCTTTCTGTAGAGGCTTCTACAGCTCCAGTTTTGGGCTCATGGACCATTGGGCAAGGGCCACAAAATGTGGCTTCTGAATTAGTTCCATGGGTGGGTGGAAGGTGGAAGGGACAGGACTACACCTAGGTTCCAGGTCCAAATCTTGCAGCTGAGGTCCACAGAGAAGACTATTCACAAGTCACTGGTTGGCAGTTCTTGCTTTAGGCTCTCCTGCCACAATAGTTCTCAGTGAAAATGCTATGGTTTTCACTTCCATTAGCTCACACTTTGACAGGTCCTGGGCTGTTACCAAGTCTTTGAACAGCCAATCCTCCTGGCCTGCTGTCTTATTAATGCATAATGGGAATGGGAGCTGCCATCTTGTATGCAATGCAGAGACCTGGAGTCTGTTCTGGGAACCATGGAGATGCGATGACGATTTTCTCAAATGGAACATGACAAGTAGCGCCTCAGGAACTGGGATTAAAATTGGTTAGTAAGAATAGCAAGACAGCTTTTCTGTTGTTGTTAATTAGGAACAAATGTTCATATGCCCCTGGTTTCACTCCTAGTGGTATTGAAACTGTTTTTGTGAGGTGACATAGTTGGTTCTGTATTTGAGGATCACATGTCTGTGCTGGATTCCTTATGGAAACAGATTAAGCTCAGTCCTGCCCTGCATATCTCATGCAAACAGATTATAGAGTTCACTGGCTTGTATATTTTTTACATACATCTATTTGCATGCATTTATCTATACAAAGTTTAAGTCATGGATACAGGCCCATGTAAGTAATGACTACAGAAAGGAAATACATTTAGCCAATAATGAAGTATGCTTCTGTCACACTGTTCACGCTTGCTACTTGCTTATTTTTAATAATGATGATGATGACGAAAAAAGAAAAATCACTCAGAGCAGTCTGAGCTTTGCGAGGCATGAAAAATTTATCAGGCCCAGAGAGACATGAGTATGGGCACTTCAATCACACCTCACCTCCCTGCAACTATGCCTGAGGGCAATTGTTTAACAGCATTTTGTTCCTGCTTTACCCATTATCTTCATGTTTTTGGAATTTGTGATACAAAGAGCAATGCATAGCCAATCAATAGCTAGTGCTATTTTAATATAAATTCTTGGTAAACAACTTGGGAACTGCCTTTTCTTTTTCTTTAAAAACCCTTTTCTTTTTCTTTTAAAACACTTGTAACTTCTGCTAACGGGAGCTTATATTCAGGGCTACTTGTGGAACTGCATTTGCAAAAATTATAACAGAGAGAAATGTAACCTAACTCCATCTTGTCTCTAACTTCACAAGGTAACTGCCTTTGTTAATTTTAAAACAAAGATGATAACAATCCCTTCCTGAAACGAATTCCCTTCTTGCTTAGGGATGAAAACTGCTATTGTAAGACTAATGAAAGGCCACAAGATTAGGATTATAGAAGGGGCTTGAATTCTGCTAGGATGTAAGGGCAGTTAAATGATGACCAGCCATTGTTCGCTAGCGTGCCTTTCTATCATCATTCGCTTCTCCAATGGCTGCAAGATTTATAACTTCTCCAATTGTTCCTATAGATACATTCCCTATTGTCAAAACCCAAGATTGGTTATTGAGATATTTTTCAGGCTTTTGAATTCTAGTGACCAACTGACTCCATTTGGATCCATGACTCATATGAAGAATCAGATTCCCAACCCAGAAACCCCCAACCCAGAAAATGACTCAGTGTATGAGGACCATTTTGGACACTCCTATGATTTCATTACTAGCCAGTCAGCAGTACCCATTCCCTAGCCCCCTGCCTGCCAAACTATCCTTAAAAACCCTAGCCTCTAAGCTTTCAGGGAGGCAGATTTAAAAAATGTCTCCCATCCTCCTGCTTGGCTGGCCCTGCAATAATTACTCTCTTTCATTGCTGCAATACCAGCTGCTCTCAACTTTTCTGGGCAGTGGGCAAAATATACCTGTTTGGCTATTACAATTTGATTCTATGCTCCCTGGTTGCAGTCCTCAAACTTGGCCCAAATAAACTCTCTACCTATATTAAGTATGCCTCAAATCAAAAATTTTTTTTCTTTAGGTCAGCAATGGCAATAATAGCAATAACCATTTATTTAGTGCCTCCTATGTGCTAGATACTATATTAGATGCTACATGTAAATTTATCTCGTTTAATCTCCCCTACAGCCACTTCTAAGTAGATGTATTCATCTGCATTTATCTCAGAGCAGTGAGCAGAGTAGCATTGTTCATAATTACAAAGCCTCCAGCTTGCTGCTCTGGAGGTAGGTAACTGAGTATCCTGAGGAACCTCTTCTGCTCTACACAATGAGGTTCTTCAGTGCCTTGGGAGTGCTTAGCTGGGATTTGCTATTCCATGGACCCTACTTGACTTCACCACACACTGGCTACAAGTCATGTTTCCACCCACTGCCGTAATTTCTCACTGAGCTATTGAGGGGCATAGGTAAGGCAACAGAGTGGCTTTCATATAGTCTGTTTAGGGACTCTAAGGTTTCTTTTTCTTTTCTTTTCTTTCCTTTCTTTTTTTTTTTTTTTTGACACAGCATCTCACTCTGCCACCCAGGCTGGAGTGCAGTGGTGCCATCTTGGCTCACTGAAACTTCCGTCTCCCAGGTTCAAGTGATTATCCTGCCTCAGCCTCTGGGGTAGCTGGGACTACAGGCGCCTGCCACCACACCTGGCCAAATTTTTGTATTTTTAGTAGAGATGAAGTTTCAACATGTTGGCCAGGCTGGCCTCAAATTCCTGACCTCAAGTGATTCACCTGCCTTGGCCTCCCAAAGTGCTGAGATTATAGGTGTGAGCCACCACACCCGGCCAGGGACTCTAAGGTTTCATAGGTGCTTCAGGATGGCTGTGAGGGGTGAGGGTTGCCACACAGAGGCCTCCTAACCAGCTTAATCCAAATTGTTCTATTGTTCTCTGTTTTATATGATGAGCTTCTCTATAAGATCTCAATAGCAGACAAGTTTTGTTCTCCCTACACACACACACACACACACACACACACACACACACACACACCCTCTTTTGGAAATGCTGCATGTATAGTGTTTGGAACATGTTAGAGATTTCATCAGTGCATTTGACACATTTATTTTATTCCTACTGTGCGCCAAGGACTGTGTTAGCTGCTGAGAACACAGTGGAAAACAGAACAAACACGGTCTCCATCCTTACCTAGTTTATATTTCAGTGGGAATACATAATTCTAAAATGCAATAAAGATTAGGAAGAAAAACGTAAAGTTCTGACTGGGCATACAACAGGGCAATGTGTCCCAGATCAGCATTATCCCATAGAAATAGAACATGAGCCACAGATGAGCCACATTATCCCATAGAAATAGAACATGAACCATATACATCATTTAAAAATTTCTGGTAGCCACACTAGCAAAAGTTTAAAAAAAGTGAAATTAATTTTAATCTTATATTTACCTAATATATCTAAAATATTATCATTTCAACATGTAATCAGTATTAAAAATTATCAATGTGATATTGTATATTATTACTTTTTACTAAGTTTTCAAAAATCCAGGGTATATTTGACGCCTACAGGGCATCTCAGTTGGACTGGCTACCTTTCCAGTGCTCAGTAGCTGTGTGGTAGTGGCTGTGGTATTTGATGATACATCTCTAGACTGAGGAGTTCAGAAAAGTCTCCCTTGGGAAGGGGCCTTTTAGCTGAGATCTAAAGTAGAGCTGGGTAGGATTTGAGGAGGTAAAGAGGGCATAGGGGAAGAGTGGTCCAGAGAGAGGGAACAGCATATATGTAAAGGTCAGGGTACATTTGAGGAACTAGAAGAGTCAATGTGGCTGGATCTTAGTGAGTCAGGGCAGAGTATGCAAGATGAGGCACACACAGTGCCTTGAAGACTAAGTTAAGAAACATGGCTTTTAAATCTTAAAAACAATGGGAAGCTGCTGAGAAATTTTGCAATCAAACAAATTAACATTCAATAAATGGGAATGAAGATCACTCATGTTTGAGGCCCCACAAAAACTGCCAACTTCTTTTCCCCAGGTGGGAAACCATGGCCTGCCTGCAGCCAAGAGCTGCCCTGATTGAGAGTAGCTGGGAGCAGGGCCAGCCTCCTTGCATGGGTCTGCCATATCCATCAAGAGCAGTTAACACATAGCCCACAGACGTGTGTCCTGAGACAGATACTCCCTGGATGAGGGGTTACTTTGCTTCTCTTCTCTATGGGAAGAGTCACAGCTGGGGTCTCAAAGGCATGCCCCCTTCCTTGCTGCAATGACCCCCGCAAGCGACCACCCCAGAACTGCCCTGGGTCTGGAGATGACAGGACAGTGTGCTCTGCTGGGAGGGGTCCAGCCCATGATGTCTCATCAAGACTTTCTCAGGTCACCACAAGGCTCAGGGTGCCTCCTCCTTAGGAGTCCCACTTCTGATGTTTCTTTGGCCTCTTGCTTTCTGCTTGGGCATCTTCCTGCTCTATGCCATTGAGTCATTGGAGGAAGGTTTGGGAGGAAGGGAGGGCAGTAGAGGCCTTCCCAATGCTCAGAACTCTTCCTTTCTCTTTGTTCCCAAAAGTCTTCCTCAGAAAGTCCAAACTTAAATCTGGGGGAGCGGATGGGGGAGGGGTGTCACCTAAGGAAGGTCTTTAGCACAGGCTTCAAATGTCCAAAGGGAGGGGCAAGGCAGAACCAAGACCAAGGTGTGGGAGTTGCAGGTGGGTAGATTTGTTTTCATAAAGGAAAGTGCCATCCAGTAATCAGAACTGTCAGATATGTAACTGGTTGCCAGGCAGTGAGGAGATGTAGACTAGATGAGCAGAACCTCTGAGGAGACCTCAGAGACCCTCTGCATCAGTGGCTCTAAAATTTCAGGCTTCAGGCTGGGGCTGATCCATGGCCAATTTCTACTGGACCCTGGTAACGTAGGAAAAGTATGAAAATTTTCCATAGCATTCATTTTCAATGCCGAGATTGTCTTCCCTATGTTTTTTCATATTAAGGTAAACTTCTGGTCTGAAATGATGGTGCTAACAGATTATTACTTTTTTATTGTACCCTACTTGGTTGCCAATATTATAAAGTCTCACAGAGAGTATTTTTGAATTGTAATTGTCCATGAAATCCAAATGCCTGGGAATATTGATCTGATGTAACTGTCCTGTTCCCCCCAAATCTAAACCGTCAAAATCACTTTCAATCAGCAAAATCACCGCTCCACTAGCACCACACCCAAGAAAAGCCCTACACTTTTCACCACTTACGTGTTGGTCTTGAGCCTCAAACCTCAGCTGCAAGTCTTGCTAACCTATGGGATGTTGGGGATGTTGTCTGAAAATTGCCAAGCCCCTATTCACAACTTGGGAAGGGCATGGCCATTGACCATGCCAGAGCACCAGCAACAGAGACCACTGGGGATTGATGGGTAACCAGCACTAGGTAGGCTTGATTGAGGACTAGCAAACGGCCTGGCTGTGAGTCTGTTGCTGGTGGGGATAGTCGGTAGTCTATTGTCCAAGAGCCAAGGGTCTTGCCATACACAACAGACAATAGATGCTACTTGGTAGTGAGGTAGGATTGCCCAAGTGATAGATTATTTGTGTAGTCATGCAGGGGGAGGGGCAGTTGTATTTCCAGTGAACATTTCAGCTGCAGGAGGCACCTAGGAAGGAACAGGACATCTGGGAACCAAGAACAGTCATCGTGAGGGGTGGCAAGAAAGAGGCATACCAAGTGGAGTGGGGTTCAGGACAGAGAGTTCAGACCCGGGATAGAAATCAAGTGCTGGGCAGGGAAAACTGGATAGAAGAGGCCTAGATACATGGACTGAGCCACCCCATGGCAAGGAAGAGGGTTGGAAGCAAGAGCAGGTTGTGTTCAATCGGCATCTGGGAGTTGGAGGGCTGCTTCTTTGTCTATATGACCTTCTCGAGGCTCCCCAGTTGGTGAGGCTGAGATTTTTAATGTCTTCCTGCCCTGGTCAGGTTGCAGAACTGAGCTGGGAAGAATGTGCAGGGAGAGGCCTCGGCACCTAGCGCTTTGAGGTGAGAGAAAGACCACGGCTCATGCTATAGAAAAGCATTCTCTTCAGTACGTTCCATGCAACACCAACAGGCGAGGGAGTTTGGTCAATTCTGCATACTCTGTCCTCCTCTGGGAGACTTGCGGTGTACGTGAATATGTTCAAGACTCTGAGGAGTTCTGTGGAACACAACCAAGTTTGCTTAATCCAGCATTCCCAACATGATTAGAGCCTGGGACCCTGTGTTAACCACAAGATTATTAACCTTCCTCAACACTAATGTTTGACAGAAGATCCTGTGGGAAATGCTGCTCGATTTGCTTTAGACTGAACCTTGAGGCCAACCAAATCCCTTGTGCTTTAAGGCTTATGTGTGTGTGTGTGTGTGCACGTGCATGCAGATGCTAGAGAGAGAGAGAGAAGGAGTCTTCAAATTGACTGTGGAAATTGCATGATAATACCACTACCAGCTACCACCTGAACTGGTCATTTTAATGGGCTCTGACAAGAATACCAAATCTTCACTTTGATTTGGGTCCCTTAATTTCATTCTTTGCAGAGGGTCTGGTTGACTCACTTTGACAACAGAAATATGAAAATTTTAACAGGACAGATGTCCATGACAATGCCTTGACTTCTCCCTCTCCTGCCTAGTGTCAAGGCAATTGTATTTCAGTTTGTTTTTCCATGGCATTTATGACCAGCAGATGCTCTCTGATGTGTCCAAGGCAGCTGGCAAGTGCTGAGAAAGAGAGAGAGAGAGAGAGAGAGAGAGAGAGAGAGAGAGAGAGAGCTGCACATGGGAGGGCTTTACTTGTTACAACAGAACCCTGAAATTGGTCTCAAGAAAGAATATTAAACTTGCAAGGATGCCTGACCTCCAGATGTGACCTGGTTGCCTTGAACCTCACCTTCTTGGAGGAGGAAGCATCATCTAGTGGCCCAGAGTCTGTATAGGCTGGAGCTGGACTGTCTGAGTTTGAATTTTGGCTCCACCACTTACCAGCTGTTTGACTGTGGGCAAGTTGTTTAACCACTCTAAGCCCTAGTTCTCTAATCTTCAGTAACATTTATCTCACAGCATAACAGTGAAGATGAAATATGTGTAAAGTTCTTAGAGCATAGATAATGGTGCAGCAAATGCTAGTTAATATCATTGCATTAGCTCATTTTCACACTGCTGTAAAGTTACTACCCAAGACTGGGTAATTTATAAAACAAAGGGAAGACGTTTAATTGACTCACAGTTGTACATGGCTGAAGAGGCTTCAGGAAACTTACAATCATGGCAGAAGGGAAAACAGTCTCGTCTTACATGGCAGCAGATAAGACAGCATGTGTGTGTCAGTACAGGAGAAACTCATTTATAAAACATCAGATCTTGTGAGAACTCACCATTACGAGAACAGCACGGGGAAACCACTCCCATAATCCAGTCAGTTCCCACCAGGTCTCTCCCTAAATATCTGGGGATCACAATTCAAGATGAGATTTGGGTGGGGACACAAAGCCTAACCCTATCAATCATTATTATTGAAAGTTTCCAGCTGGGCACGGTGGTTCATGCCTATTATACCAGCACTTTGGGAGGCAGAGGCGGGTGGATCACCTGAGATTGGAAGTTTGAGACCAACCTGACCAACATGGAGAAACCCTGTCTCTAATAAAAATACAAAATTAGCCAGGCATAATGGTGGGCACCCGGAATCCCAGCTACTCAGGAGGCTGAGGCAGGAGAATCTCTTGAACCCAGGAGGTGGAGGTTGCAGTGAGCCTAGATCATGCCATTGTATTTCAGCCTGGGCAACAAGAGCAAAGCTCCATCTCAAAAAAAAAAAAAAAGAAAAAAGAAAAAAAGTTTCCTTCATTCTTTCACCTAGTAATTACTAACCCTTTCCTTTGGTTTGGCATTCAGAAGTGGGGAGCTATTTCCCTTTTAATGCTTGGCTCAGGCGTAGATATAAACTCTACCTTTCCTTTCAGAGAGTCTTGCCTAAGAAAGGGCAATAGGGAAATAAACACTAAGAATGCAAGAAGCATCATCACAATCCAAAGCACACAACACATTTACCCTCCTCCTTGCTATTTAATGTGAGGAATAAATAAGATAGTGTATGCATAGTACTTAGCACAGTGCATTTGCATAATACAGGTTCATTAAATTTTATCAATATGCTCCCACTGTCACCAGTGGTGGTAGAATTGGGTGAGAAACTTACAGGCTGTTACATGGGTTTCCTAATTTAACTCCCCTGTAATAAAGCATTCTGATGGAAGATCAGGGCTTAGGGTATAGTCAACACCCATCTTCTCACTAGGACCTTGTATTAGTCCATTTTCATGCTGCTGATAAAGACATACACAAGACTTGGCAATTTACAGAAGAAAGAGGTTTATTGAACTTACAGTTCCACATGGCTGGGGGGCCTCACAATCATGGTGGAAGGTGAAAGGCACATCTCACATGGTGGCAGACAAGAGAAGGGAGTTTATGGAGGGAAACTCCCCTTTTTAAAACCATCAGATCTCATGAAACTTATTCTCTAGCACAAGAATAGCATGGGAAAGACCTGCCCCCATGATTCAATTACCTCCCACCAGGTTAGTCCCAGGACAGGTGGAAGGAACAATTCAAGATGAGATTTGGGTAGGGACATAGCCAAACTATATCACACCTGTTTTTTGTTTTTTGTTTTTTTTTTTTAAATGTGTAAGGAGACTTTTGTATTATAATTGAAAAAGTTGGAGAAGTTTTGCTGAGGTCAGGGCCTACAGGAAGAATGAAGACAAGGTCAAAGATAATATGACTTTTGTTTACTACCTAACCTTTTGGAGAGTATCTGAGTCCCTAAGGTTAGGAAGGTGAAGGTTGGAAGCTGACAGAACTAACCAATTTTTAGGAGATAATTTGGTGAGCTGTGGACATAAGTTGAACTGCTTTGGAGTCTTGGGGGAAAGGCAAATGTAGCTTTGTCATGTTCCATTCTCTCTAGTCTGTATGGAACCCAGCACTGTTCTGGCTCTCAGGAGTACTCTGGGTGCACTGAAAATGACACCCTAGTCTGGTTAACACAAGTTTCACGAAGTGCACTCTCAACATGGGCAGAAACAAGGCTCTTCTAAGCAGCTTTTCAGACCATAAACTCAATCAGGGAAAGCAGAGCAGGAAATGAAGAGCATGGTAGACACTGCATGGTAAAACAGTAGTGGATATGTTTACAGATCCACATGAGTCTGAGTTCTCCTACAAGTGCCAGGGGACACCTGAAGGGCAGAATCTCTAGCAGAGGTGGCATATCCACAGCATTCTTGCTGCCAGTCTTATTCCCCTCTATTCAGTGCCAGGGCAGACATCACTGATCTATCACTGCCCTCTTTCTGATGAGCTCAGATGAAGCCTCAGAATTTTCAACTTAGTGTTCCAGGCAACCCCAAACAACTTATCAAAGCTGATGGAGAAGAAAAAAGGTTATGTAGTCTTCAAGCTATCATATAAAATCAGTGCTTCCAGACAGAGCCTTCAAGGTCCTTCATGACCAGGGTCTTGTCTGATAGCTAAGCTGAAGCCTGTCTGAATACTCTGTGACACTGTCCCACCTTATTCCTGCTTCTTCCTCCACTCAGAAATGCTCTTTGCCATCTTTTCAACTTATATATAGTGTGTGGAAGTTTAAATTTCCCCCCTGAAGTTTTGATAATTTTACTTTATAAAACATACTCATAATAGATAAACTGGAAAAAAGGCATACAAGTTTTATGTGCACACTTGTGTGTCAGAGTCATACTAAATATAAAAACTCAAAGAAATGGCCAAATGGTTGATGCTTTTATACATACTATCCTCAGATTACAGGAATAATTGGGGATTAGAGCATGGCAAAAGATATTATAAGAGAGAAAGAAGAGGAGGCCTGGCTAGCAAAAGTGGTCTTCTTATGCAGATGAAACCTCACAGGTAGTAGCCCTCAGCAGGAATGGTGGTAGCCAGTGGTAGATGCTTCTGTTAGAGCTTTAAAGGTGTCGGAGTCTCAGTTAATCTTTTCTAGATTCAGATAAGGAAGAGTTTCAGAGAAAGCTTATTTGCATCTGTTGTTTACTTTATTTGCTTTAAAGATGCAAATCTCCCCCACAAAAAGCAGCTTTTTAGTTATTCTTGTGTTTGTAGCCCTTCTGAATAAGCCATCTTGAAATATGTCAAAGAAGTATATTTTGGGATAAAATATTTCAGTTTCTTCCATTTAGTACCTCCTTTGAAACTTTACTTTCAGAAAGTTTCACATATTAAAAGCCAAGTTGATAGCTTTGAAGAAATTTGGGTTAGAAGTTTTGAGATAAGAGAGGCAAAGGGGAAGAAAAAATAGAGACTGGGATAAGCAGAGAAGACCAAATTTATGTATATCATGTCATATCTTCTTAAATCAGTCCTGAGAACAGGTCAGCTCAGTTGAAAAGTTGCATCTTATTTTAGAATGTAGCATTGCAGATGGGCTTTCAGAGCCAGGGTTCTACATCTGATGCAGACAAGAAGATCTTTAATAAGAGGCATTTCTGTGGAAACAGGAGAAAAACAAAGGTTAATGTCGGTTAAACTAGTTTTCCTAGAGTCTCTGAAGCATTTCAGATTGCAGTGGCAACTTGATAGATTTTCCTGGATCGTGGTTCTAATTAGGTGATCCAGTGAGCTTCCTGAGTAGTCCACACATCAACAAGCATGAAGACTGTTTATATATAAGTTGCTGTAGTGGTTTATCGTAAACTTTATATCAAGTTGTATAGATTCAGTTAGCAAGGCTTCAAGAAAATCACAGTTTTCATTCCTAGAGATTTTAAGTCAGAAGCGTAGGAGAAAGTTGGAAATGTTGGTCTGGAGACTTGTAGCAGGTGAGAATTCAGGAGTCAGTCAAAATTGTAGCCAAATAACAAAAACTCAAAAACCGTGATCAGTCTTATAGTATAATAACATGTGTACTTTAGTTTTCTCCTGAGACATAGATTTTCTCTCTCCATTTCTACCAACATGAATTATAGTAAAACAAATTTATTTGCAAAATAAGTTTTAGGTCTATTATATTTAGCCTGATTATGTGGATAAAGTACAGCAAGAATAGTGTTTGGCCATATAGGCTCTATTGAGTTGACTTTGCTAGAACATTCTTGTAAGAAAATTTGGATTAGACATTTAAAAATTTCTTGAGTCTTAGGAGCCAAGACAAAGGCTATCTATAATACCTATATAAACTGGGTATAGACTCTTTTGAGTTGGCTTCGATAGAACATTCTTGTAAGAAAATTTGGATTAGACATTTAAAAATTTCTTGAGGCTTAGGAGCCAAGACAAAGACTATCTGTAATACCTATATAAACTGGGCGATTCCTCTTTTCTTGAGGTCCCTAAAATATCTTGAGGTTTCTGGGTCTGTGAGAAAGTGACATTCTTTGCTTACTGAAAGGTCAGGAACCCTGGAAAGAAACTGTGTAGACACAGCATCAGGTTAGTCTTCTCTAAGGGGCTTTTATCAGCTCTATAAAAGTTAACTTCCATTCCTCAAAGCAGACTGGTCATATATGAAAATATGATGTTACAATCAAAAACTTGGTAAAATAATCATTGTTTCCAATTGTGTCCTGTTATCAAAAAACCCAACAACAACTAAACGAAAAACCCAAAACACAGATTCTTACTGAACTCAGGTAAATACCTATATTGCCATAAAATAAGACTACTCTTGAATAGTTTCTGAATTCTTGAGAAATCTTGAGAAATCAGGTAGAGAGAAAGGTAAATGCTTCAATTTTGCTCACAAAAGTACCTTTTACCCAATTGCTATAAAGCTATAGATAACTTAAAAGGAAAAAAAATATTGACTCTGACAAATAACACATAAAAAACCAGAAATGTTTCAAACAAAAAACTCATAAAAATTATTTTAGTCGTCCATCAGTTTAGTCTCATGTAATTAATTTTTCCTCTGATTGTTATGTTAGTAATTTTTTGAGTACAGTTTTTTTTTGCCCATTGAATGTTTTGGAATTATTACCCAGTCAAAGTCACCAGCAAAGATCTGTTTCAGAGTGCCTGTCAGAATCTATTCATCCTTTCCAGGAACCTCCTTAAAGATAACCTAGGATTATACTTGCTTGTAATGACCTTTCAGAGGAAGCATCAGCGTAAAGCAATTTACTATGGATAAGATTTAAAATGGTCATAGTTAAAGACAGAATTAACAAAGAAATTTGGTTATTTTCTGTGGCTTATGACAATTTTACATAATAGTAATATGTCTGATAACATGCATCAAGACACATAAGGTTTTTAGGAATCTCATACAATTTCAGAAGACACTAATAACATATTTATACAAATATAACTCAAAAATAAACATTATTTCTTATTTGACAGTGATGTCTTTCTTGGACTTCCAGGGGCCCTTTGGGAATGTCAAAAAGGTAGTGCAAGGTCAAAAAGGCTTAATCTTAGAATTTTGAGGTTAGATCTTGGGAAGCCTGTCAAATATCAAAAGTTTAAAACACTTAATCAAAATAAGATCACAGGTCACTGTAAAATAATATTTATGTAGCCAAAGTTTTAATTAATGGATTTTAAAAAGTGGAGGTATCTTTAATCTTTGACAGGAGACTTGCTTCTCCAATCAAAAATCCTAACAAAGAGAGCATGATGTACAACTGCCCTCCCCACTCTTTTTCAGTTTACTCAAAAGGCAAACAAAAATCTCTTATTATATTTTATTAATACTGCATGAAAATCTAGTTCAAAAGAGAATACAACATTCTATATTTGCATCAGCATATTAATACTAAAACTAATTTTAATAAAACCTTAAAAACAGATCTGTCTAATCTCTATGAGCTTTGACCATATAAAAGATTTCCTAACCTTTTATAACCTCTTAAAAATTTTCCCATTCTCTTTCTTTCTTCAACTTCCTATATTCATTCGATTTTATCTATCATGCTTCTTTCCTTCAAATTAAAAAAAAATTTTAAATAATCTCTAAACTAGACAAAATTACTTTTCCTTGAAGAAAATACCACATTCTAATGTCTTTCTTACAATCTTCTTCACCAAAAACACATCCTAGTTTCCTTTGTCTATAGGATTCTTTCTCTTATGTCTGGTAGCTGTAATTAAATATATTAACTATAATTTTAATTCTTAGTAACCCTAACTTTCAGTGAAAAATCTAGGAAGTAAGCAATTTTAATTGTCACGTATCAGATACAGAGCTCAGGACAGAAGACAGAGCTGTGAAGACAATGCCTGGAGGATCTGACCTCTCTCAGCCTGGCCAGGATATAGAGCTGGGTTGGGAGAATGAGATGATATTGGGCCTGGCTCTGCCCTGCAGCTGGTAGTCCAGGCACTATGGACACACATATGTCCCCAGGCCTCACAGTGACTACTTGTACAGACCCAAGAATCGAATGACTCAAAACCAAAGATGCTAATGGACAAATTAAGCAATTATCAAAAATATTACAGAAACAATGATTTTCTTGCTTAATAAACAATCTAAACCTCCTTAAAACATCTAGCAGAGACAGCATAAATCTGTCCAACCAATAGACCTAGGAAAAATGATAGGAGACTTTGATCGGAGAATTGCTTTTCTGAACAATCAGAAGACCTAACAGAGACAGCATGATGTATACTCTTACCCTCTCTTTTATTTTCTGTTTACTCAATAGGTAAACAAAAATATCTTACTATATTTTATTACTATTACATGAAAATCTATTTTAATACTACATGAAATACTATATTTTATTAATACTATGTGAAATGTTTGAATTGTACTTAATACTGACAATTCTGAAGACATTTTTATTGCATTTTATCAACAATTTTATAGCTAGCTTTATTTACCAAAGATTACAAAAGTCACACGAACTTGAAAAGCATTTGGGCTTATTTATGCAATTCATGAGTACTAATTTGTTTCCAAGTCACTTTGGTACCATGTAGACAATATATAAAGACAGATATGAACACGTGTATACTTCAAATGATAGACAAAATTTTTGTATAGCTTTGATTGAAAAATTCTAGTCATAAGACAGGTAAAACTCATGAGTTTAAAAGGACAGTTGGATTAAACTGTGAATCTGTAAATGGAATAGGTTAAAGCTTATGTGTCCCACATGGCCAAAGCCTTTACTGAGTTTTAGAGAAAACAGGGTAGCAAATTTACACTTCAAAGCTTGGAGAGCATAAGCTTTCTAATGAAGAAGTTTGGTTATGTTAGAGGAAGATAAATAGATACCAAAGTAATACAGCATTGTAGGAATTCACCACAGTGTTTTATATGCAGGCCGATTTCATTTAGATAGGTAGCTTTTAATTTAGTCTGTTTTCCAGATGGAACACTGCACTCAGGATGGAGCCCATTAACAAATACTGCCAACACAGCATTTGCAGTTTCCAGGGTCTAATGCTTATCTATGTGAAAAACAGACAAATTTCCACAAAAGTCAGCTTTTTGGCTATTCTGTGTTTCCAGCCTTTCTGAATAATCCATCTTGAGATATGTCAAAGACATTTTGGGGTATATATTTTATATTTTGGGGTAAAATATTTTAGCTTCCTTCAGGAGCCTAAGTGTCCTTCAATATCCCTCCTCTGTGATGTTTGCCTGGATCATCCCAGGTACTTCCAATACCTTAGAAGCTCTAAGATACTCCTTCTCCACTGCAGGCAGATTAATGCCTCAGAGTCACTGAAACAGTGGAGCTGTTGTAGCTCATTGTTATAAATGGAATGTGCATCTTCCTCAAATTCATAGCTGAAGCCCCAACCCACCCTGTGACTGCATTGGAGACAGCGCCTTTAAGGAGGTGATTAAAGTTAAATGAGGTCATGGACTGGGGCCTTTATGTAACAGAACTGATGTCTTTATGGATGAGGAAGAGACACCTGAGATCTAGCTCTCTTTTTGCCATGTGAGGACACAGCAAGAAGATGGCCATCAGTGACCAGGAAGAGAGCCCTCATCAGAAAGTAAATCCCACTGCAACTTTGATCTTGGATGAACTTTTCAGCCTCCAGAACTATGAGGAAATAAATGTCTGTCATTTGAGCTACTCAATCTATGATATTTTGTTATGGCAGCTGAGGTGACTAGATACTCATGTTCACTGTGGAAGCTAACATGCACAGCCCTGTGGTCTGCACTGGGAGTACACAAAGAGGAAAGGCACAGCCTCTGACTTAAAAGACCTTGTTGCCTTTGCTAAGAGCAGCAGGTGGACACAGACATGCCACCAGAGATTTAGGAATACTTTGAATCATGTTTTGGGAAAGGAAAGCACAGTGTGCCCTGGGGCACTGTAGTGTAAGATGGTGGTCAGGGGATTGGACTTTGGTGTCACACAGATCTCAGTTTGAATCCTGTGTTTGCAGTGTAACCTCGAGTTACTTATTGTCTTTGAATCTCAGTTTCCCCACTGTAAAATAGGGATAATAATGATAACTTTTCTTCAGAGGGTTATTATGAAGATTGAATGAGGTTAAGCAGCTAAGGTACTTAGCATAGACACATGGAAAGTACTGATAGTTATTTCGGATATTATTGTCAAAAGCATATGGAAAGGGTACCAAGGCATATTGCTAGAAGGATGATAAAAAAAAATCTGAGGAGATTAAAGTAGAATTGAGTTTTATAGGAAAAGTAGCAGTTAACCAGAAGACATTCTTGGTAGAAGAAACAATTTGTAATTATTGGGGATAGGGAATAACATGCTACACTTGAGGGACTTCCAATAAATTGGTAGGACCTTATAAACTTCAAGTAAGTGCAAGAGCAGTAGGAGGAGGACATAGAGAGGAACAGTGGGTGAGGGGCAAGAAAAGTGGTCAGGAGCTAGGGAGACAGAGTTTAAACCTTATTCTGGAGATTGGTAGGCAGCCATTGAAGGACCTTGAACGTGGCTTGAAATCATTAGATTTAGACAGGAGGAGGGTCACCACTTTCATTGAGGAGAGAAGAAAGAGGAAAGAGATAAATGCAGATGCAGGTAAGTTTGAAGATGACAAGAAATGAATGTGGTCTGGATGGCGTTGAGTTCTCTGTGAGATAAGAAGAGAGGTCCTCTGATGAGACTGAGGTAGGAGGCAGGACTTGACTCCAGAAGTGGGGCTTATACACTGAACCAGACTGAAGACTAGCTAAAACAGGGCCAGGATAGAAGCAGCTTTCTATCAGACATGGCCACCAGTGTGCCATGTCGATTTACTGTTGCCATAGCAACACCAGGGTGTTACCACCCCTTTCCATGGCAATGGCCCAATTACCCAAAAGTTAATATCTTTTCTCTAAAAATTTTTGCATAAACTGTCCCTTAATCTAGATACAATTAAAAGTGAGTATAAATACAACTGCAAAACTGCCCTGAGCTGCTACTCTCTGCCTATGGGGTAGCTCTGCTCTGCAGGAGCAGTCACAGAGCTATAATACCACTGGAGCTGTAACGCTGTCTGTTCAACAGAGCTATTTTCTTCTGCCTCTGGCTTGCCCTTGAATTCTTTCCTGGGCAAAGCCAAGAACACTCAGAGGCTAAGCTCTACTTTGGGGCTTTTCTTCCCTGCATCAAGATGAGGGCTTGAAATAAGGCATGGCAGTTTGGAATAGTGGCTACAATTGAAAGTGCCTTTGTAAAATTATTATAACGGTGAGACAATTATGACAGTGAAAGAGATCTGACTTAACTGACTCCATCTTGCCTTTAACTTCCAAGCTGCCCTTGGTCATTTCTGGATGTAGGCTGAACTAACTTTGGGAGAAAATTAGTTTACAGTTTAACTTTGAAACAAAGATGATAACAGCCTCTCCCTGAAATAAACTCCTTCTTTCCTCCTGGGGAGGAAGACTGATTTTGTAAAACTAACAAATTAGCCACAATATTAGAAATTATACTTTAGCAGCCATGCAACCAGAGGCTACAAGATTCTTAACTTTTCCAATTGCTCATATGGGTAATGTTACTTTTATAAAACCTAGGATTGATGTTTGAGATATTTTTCAGACCCTGTATTCTGGTGGGTCAACTGGCACCACCCAGACTGGTAAACAGGTTCATCTGGTCTTGTGGCCCTCCCCACCAACCCAGGAGCCGACTGAGCTCATCCCTGACCCAACCAATCAGCATTCCCCATTCCCTAGCCCCCTGCCTTCCAAACTATCTTAAAAATATCCTAGCCTTTGAGTTTTGGGATAGGCTGATTTGAGTAAATAATAAAGCTCCAGTCTCCTCTTTAGCTGGGTCTACATGTATTAAACTCTTTCTCTATGGCAACTGCCCTTTCTTCATAAATCCACTCTCTCTGGTCAGTGGGCAAAAAGAACCCATTTGTTACAGAATGGAGGAGAAAGCTGCTGGGGATGTGTAGAAGATTTCTCAGTAGCACTAAAGTCTTAGCATTTGTAGTGGGATCTACATTGGGCAGTAGAGTTGAGGATAATAAAAAAGGAAGGATTAAAGTGCTATCAAAACTGCCATTGCAAAATTATAACAGAGACAGTAAAAGAGATTTCACCTAACCAACTCCATCTTGCTTCCAACCTCCAAGCTGTTTTTGTTCATTCCTGGGTGTAGGCGGAACTAACTTTGGGAGGAACTTAGTTTATAGTTTATAATTTAAAACAAAGATGGTAATAGTCCTTTCCCAAAACAAACCTCCTTCTTGCCTGGAGACTAGACTGCCTTTGTAGGACTAACAAATTAGCCACAGGACTGGAAATTATGGTTCAGGAATAACCCACTTGGAGGATACAAAGATTCTGACCCTCCCTAAATTTCTCCTAAGATCAGTGCTTGAGATATTTTGCAGACCCTGCACTTGATGGGTCAGCTGGCACCACCTAGATGGATAAACTGGCTCATTTGGTCTTGTGGCCCCCAGCCGGAACTGACTCAGAGCAAGAGGACAGCGCCAACTCAGGATTTCACATCTGACCCAACCAGTTAGCACTCTTGACTCACTGGCCTCCGTCACCCACCAAATTATTCTTAAAAACTCTGATCCCTGAATGCTTGGGGAGACCGATTTGTGTAATAATATAATAAAACTCTGGTCTCCCGCATAGCCAGCTCTGCATGAATTACTCTTTCCCTATTGCAGTTCCCCTGTCTTGGTAAATCAGTTCTGTCTAGGCAGTGGGCAAGGTAAACCCGTTGGGCAGTTACATTATCATCAAATAAGAAAGGAAGCTGCAAGGAGAGAGTCAGATTGAGAGATTACAGCCTGGTCAATCCACTGGAGGTGTCCATTAGATATGAGAGATTTGCATGCTGGAATGTGAAAACAGAGTGCATTACAGGATGGTAAAATTAAAGCAGTTGAGAAACGCAAGCTTTGAGGTGTGTTCATGAGTGTCTGTGATCAGTAACGTAAATGAGCAGCAAGCTTCTGGATAAAGAAGGGCAAAGGATTGTGAGGGCCAAGGTTTTGGATGGGCCTTGTATGTCAGCGCTTTCCAAATTTTTATGTTCCCATGGACCACAAGGGATTTTGTTAAGTTGCAGATTCTAATTCATTAGGTCTAGGGTGGGGCCTGAGATTCTGCATTTCAGTAACCATCCCTGGTGATGCTGATTCTGTGGATCTGCCGCCCACACTTTGAGTGCAATGTCTAAATGGATAGTGAAATGGCCCAGGATGCAGGCAGGTGGTGGGGGAGAATTCTATGCCTTTGGTCCTCCTCATCAATGGTGTTCCTGATTGCTGTCATGGAAGGGAGAGGGAGTCAGACAGAGAAGAGGTGTAGGGGAAGCCAGCTTTGCCTGGCATGTCCCACAGCAACCTCCCTGCAATAAGGGAGAAGGCTGCTAATTGGCTAGCAACACTCAATATTAATTAACTCAATAGAATTGGTCCCCTGAAGCCTGTTTTGCATAATTAATGAATGCTCAGCTATAATCTGCTGCAAACACTGAAGCCAAAGTGTTACAATTTTCCGATCAGCTAAGCAGAAACACTGCAATCCATACTGTTTGTGGACACAGCAAAAAGCTTAACTCTTCCTAATTACTGAGATTGGCTATAGAGCTCTTGGCTTTGCCATATCCTAATGGGGAGAAGCAGGGCTGAACTGAGACACATGGGCACCCCAGGCAAGCTGGTAATTTGATGCCTCTTCAACAAAATGCTCTCTAAATATTTGTTCAACTTTCAAGAAAAGAAGCTGAGTACTTCTTTGTGGAGGAGCAGAATAGGAAAGTGCTGGGCCAGGTGTAGTTTCTCCTTTGCTGTCTCGAAAAATTCAGCTCTGGCTCAAACTTTCATAACATACTCAGCAAAACAAGACCCTGCAGTCATAGAATCACACTCCTTAGAAGGCAGGTTGCCACGATCTCTAAAGATCACTGGAAGATGCCTCTGGGAGGCCTTGCCTTCCATCCCAAGTTGTTCAATGAAGGACTTTCCCTGAGATGTCTCTTTTTTTGTTTTTTTTCTAAATTTCTAATGCTGGTAAATATACACATAACATAAAATGTGCTACTTTTACCACCTTTAACTGTACAGTTCAGTAGTGTCAGGTACATTCACATTATTGTGCAACCAATCTCTAGAACTCTTTTTACCTTGCAAAACTGAAACTCTGTCTGTAAAAAAAGCCAATTCTCGGCTCTCTCAGCCCCTGGAAATCATCATTCTACCTTCTGTCTTATAAATTTGACTACACTAAGTACTTCATATAAGTGGAATCATATAGTATTTATCTTCTTGTGGTTTGCTTATTTCACTTAACATAACGTTCTCAACATTCATCTATGTTGTAGTGTGCGTCAGAATTTCTTTTCAAGGCTGAATAATGTTCCATGTTTTGTTCATCCTTTCATCAACTGATGAACAATAAGGTGGTTTTGACCTTTTGTCTATTGGGAATAATGCTGCTGTGAACATGGATGTACAGATATTTCTTGAGACTCTGCTTTCAATTCTTTTGGGTATATGCCAGAAGTGGAATTTTTGGACCATATGGTAGGTAATTCTATGTTTAATGTTTAAAGGAGCCACCATCCTGTTTTCCACAGTGGCTGCACCTTTTTACATTCCCACTAACAGTGTACAAGAGTCGCAATTTCTCCACATCCTTGCCAATACTTTTTATTTTCTGTTTTTATGATGCTACCAATCCTAATGGGTTGAGATGGTATCTTATTGTGGTTTTGATTTGCATTTCTTTAATAATTAGTGATGTCAAGCATCTTTTAATGTGATTATTGGCCATTTGTATATCTTCTTTGGGGAAATGTCTGTTCAAGACCTTTGCCCACTTTAGAATCAGGTTGTTTTTCTGTTATTTAGTTGTAGGATATCTTTATGGATAATAACCCCTAGTTAGAGATATGAATTGCAAATGTTTTCTCCTATTCCATGGGTTGCCTTTTCACTGTGTTCTTTGATACACACCTTTTAACTTGGGGGTAGTCCAGTTTACCTATTTTTTCCTTTGTTGCCTATGCTTTTGTTATCATATCCAAGAAATCATTGCCAAGTCCAATGTCATGAAGATTCCCCTCTATGTTTTCTTTTAAGAGTTTTGTAGTTTTAGCTTTTATGTTCAGGTCTAAGATCCACTTAGAGTTAATTTTGTATATGGTGAGAGGTAAGGGTCCAACTACATTATTTTGCATGTGGATATCCAGTTTTCCCTACATTATTTACTAAAAATAAGCTCTATTAATGAATAGTTTTTTTTTTTTTTTTTTTGCATATTGTTACATTTCTTGAGAAGTTTAGCTTCACTTTTAGATTTGCACCATGGAGAACTTTGTCTAGCTGTTGGGGATGGTCTGTAATGGGTCAGTTTTTTTGGCATTCAACCAGGCCAGAAGTTAGTGTGGAGAGCTGGTTCTTCAATGCCTACTTAAGCCATTTGTTGAATGGTTTGAAGAAAAAATTTTGTTACCTGGAAGCATAGATTCTGAGTCAAACTGCCTAGGCCCAAATTCTAAGTCTACTACCTATGGATAGTTACCTGGTCATGCATAAATTACTTACCTTCTCTGAGCCTCATATTCTCTGTCTGTATAATAAGGATAATAATAGTGGCCCTTTCTAATACTAAATGATATTAAGAATTAATTGAGTTAATAACAAGCACTTATATGGTTTCTGACACATAATAAACATTTTGTAAATGTTAACTATTATAATTATTATTATTCTGTAGCTATATTTGTTGTCTATACTGCATAGCAAATTACCACAACCTACCAGCTTAAAACAACTCACATTTTGGCATCTAAAAATCAATTAGTGCAATGACCATATCAAGAAAAAAGGAAAAAAACCATATGATCATCTCAAAGGACCGCAGAAAAAAAGTAGCTAACAAAATCTAACCCTTTCATGATAAAACATTCAGCAAACCAGGAATAGCAGGAAACTTCCTCAACCTGATGAAAGGAATCTATGAAAGTCCCACAGAAAAGCTAATACCAGACTTACTGGTGAAAGACTAAATGCTTTCTCCCTATGTTTAGCGGTAAGACAAGGATATCTGCTTTTACCACTTCTATTCAACATTGTACTTTTGGTTCTCAACAGGGCAAATCAGCAAGAAAATGAAATAAAAGTCATCAAGATTGGAAAGGAATAACAAAACTATCTGTATTTGTTGATGACATGATCTTGTCTATAGAAAATCCTAAGGCACCCACTAAAAAATGATTAGAACTAATGCACAAGTTCAGCAAGGTCGCAGGATCCAACATCAGTCTATAAAAATTAATTGTATTTCTATACACTTGCAATCTGAAAATAAAATTAGGAAAAACAATTTCATATAGAATAGCATCAAAAAGAATTAAACACTTAGAAATAAATTCAACGAAAGAGTACAAAATTTAAACTTTGAAAACTACCAAACATTATTGAAAGAAATTAAAGAAAATGTAAATAAATGGGAAAATATTTCACATTTGTGGGTCATAAGACTTAAATCTTCATAAGATTATTATGATGTCCACTCTCCCCAAATTGATGTACAGATTCAGCATAATTCTACTCAAAATCCAAGATGATTCCTTGCAAAAATTGACAATATGATTTTGAAATTCATATGAAAATTCAAGAAGTTTAAATAACAAAACAAAACAAACTTGAAAAAGAGCAAAGCAGGGTGACTCCCACTTTCCAATTTCAAATGCACTACAAAGCTATAGACAATGTGGTACGGGCATAAGGGCAGACATGCAGATCAACATAAAATTGAGAGTACAAAAATAAACATTCATGACATTTATGGGTCAGTTGATTTTCAATAAGGTTGCCAAAGCAATTCACAGGGAAAAAAGTACTCTTTTCAACAAATAATGCTGGGACAACAGGAAAGCCAGATGCAAAAGAATGAAACTGGAGTCCTGCCTTATGTCATATGCAAAAATGAACTCAAAATGAATCAGAGACCTAAATGTAAAAGCTAAAATAACTAAACTCTTAGAAGAAAACACAGGGGCAAGTCTTCATGACTTTAAATTAGGCAATACATTCTTAGATATGAAGCACAGTCAACAAAAGAAAAAAATAGAAAAAAGGAACTTTATTAAAATTAAAAACTTTTATATTTCAAAGGACACCACCAACAAAAAGACAACTTGGATAATGGGGAAAAATATTTGCAAATAATATATCTAATAAGGCACTTGTGTTAAGTATTACTAAAGACCTCTTAAAACTCAATAGTAAAATGACAATCCTATTAAAAACTGGGTGAAGAATATGAATAGACATTTCTCCAAAGCAGGTAATGGGGTTGTATAACTCTAAATGTACTAAAAACATTGAGTTGTACACTGTAAGTGGGTGAATTACATATCAATAAACCTCCCTCACACATGCGCACATTTATTACCTCATAATTTCTGTGGGTCAAGGGTCCATGTACAGTTTATTTGGGTTTTCTCCTTAGGGTTTCACAAGGTTGCAATCAAGGTGTCAGCCAAGGCTGGGTTTTCATGAGCTATGATTGGAGAAGGATCCACTTCCAAGCTCTCTCATGTTGGCAGAATTCATTTCCTTATGGCTGTTGCATTAATGGTAACTTTCTTTTTCAAAGCTAGCAAGGGAGAGAGAGGCTCTAACAAGATGGATGCTATGTGATCATGTAAACATAATCATGTACATACCTCATCATCTCTACTGCCTTCTGTTGGTTAGAAACAAATCATACTTGCTGCCCATATTCGAGGGGAAAATTTATTAAAAAGTGTTAAGTATAGGAGGTGGGAATCATGTGGACCATCTTATAGTTTGCCTACCACAGTAACACTCTCAGGGCCAATTTTTATAATTATGCAAACTAAATTAGTGTCCAGTGTCATTTCTGATCCTAGTTTGTAGAGGAGCTCAGATTTCTAACATATAATCATTACTATTAATTGCTACAATTTATGTAGTATTTGCTTAGGGACTGACATTACTATCTACTTTTTATATATTATTCTGTTTCATACTTGGAAAAACCTATGAGGAAATACAGGCTCACAGAGGCTAGTCCTTCTAAGGTCATATAGCTAGTAAGTGAAGGAGCTGAAATTTAACCCAGGTATTATGAATCCAAAGGTTACTATGCCTTTGAATACTATCATATAGTAATTAGATTAGTGTGTGTGTGTATGTGTGTTGTGTATGTTTTAAATATTAGCAATGTGTTATAATTTCTATTGTAAGTCTAAGTAGAAATATCATTTATTGTTTAACTAAAAAGTGTTAGACATTTTATTAGGCACTGGTGGAACAAGGCAAACTAGACAGACTGTTTATTGACTCCTTCTGTGGTCTTAGACAATCTTGGCCTACTTTGCTTAAAGTTTTTTGTGGCTAACCTCTTGTTTTTCTCCATTTTATTCTTACCATTTTTCTAAAATGTTTATAATCATAGTAGTTTTACTATGCCTCCAAACAGATTTTTAAAATATTTTGTTTAGATTGTTTTATTGTTTTTAGAGAAAGAATTGGACTCAAAAAACCAAGTCTACCATTGCCAGAAGTGGAGGCGTCACTTTGTTTTTTAAGATGTCCTTCTGGACTTGACTTACTGTACAAGATAATACCATAGGCTCAGAATTTAAAATAAGACTTTTCTGTTTACTATGGAAGAAAGGAGGGAAGTACTTAACAACCACAAGTTTGGTGACGGCCACCATATTCTAGGACGTTAGCCCCTGAAAATCATAGCCTTTTTTTTTTTTTTTTCTGAATGCACAAGTATAGTGCATGATCTCCTCTGAGAACTGGCTTATGATTAGCAAGAGAGGAGTTGGTCTTTTGGTACTTAGGTAGGAAAGAGCTCATGATACTCAGGGGAAGTGAGGGAAACCTAATAGTCTTGCATTAGGGAATTTCAAAAAGTTTTTGTAAGAGATACTGATAACATGCATTTTGGAGACATCTATCATTTTGTTAAGATTTTAACTTTTTGGACAACATTTATATTTTGTACATCTTCTTTGTTACGTCATGTTGTATTACAGAGAGATGCAGGACTTACTTATTCATCACTTGGTACTGGATAGTACTGTTTCTGCTGGGGAAGGAGACTTGGAAAATAGTATCTTTTCTAATATTTAGTAGAAGGAAGGGAAGGCATTTATCACTTTGCTCTAGCCTGCTTTCAAAAAGGACTGGAGAACTTCTGAAAAAGTTCTCAGATTTCTTGGAAACTCCCTATCCAAACAATGGCTTTGACTAAAACTTATGATTTTCTTGGGCCTGCTGATTATTCCCTAAATTATTCCAAAGTGACTGTCATCTTGAGTGACACACTTATCGCCTGTATACAAACCCTCAATAAGAAAATGGAAAAGAGATAAAAAAGATAAAAAAATTATCTGAAGATAATGAATGTGGGCAATGAATAGTGAAGGGCACAGAACTGCTTTGTTTTCCAGGGATGGGAAAAAGAGGTAGAGAGGGAAAAGTTCCATGTTGATCCCAGGGGAAATTTTTTATCTTCTTTGCTCGCCTAATAGTCAAGTGAGGAATGACTTGCATGAGAAGACTGCATGGAAAAAGCCTGGGCTTTAGAAGATCATAAAAGAAGACCAGGTGCTGGTTCTACCACTTAATTGTACATGACCTGTGAATATTATTCACATCTTTGAGCCTCATCTGTAGATGGGGATATTTCCTTTATTGGCTTGTTACAAGTATGAATGTAGAAACCACTGTGAAAGTGTAAATTTAGTAGCTTTTTCAGATAGAAAAAAAGAAAAGCCTAGTTTGGTTACTTTATTGTTGCGGTTAAATGTGGATTTTGGCAGCAGACAAACTTGAGTTTGAATCCCACTTTCTGCTTCCTCATCTTTCAGAATTAAATGAAATGCTTAGTGTAGTTTCTGTCATAAGGCAAATAAGGGTTTAGGTGCTCAGTAAGGGTTATCTGCTGTTATTGTTGTGATGATGATGATGATGATGTAGGGGTCTGCTTGTTTATTTTTGCCCATTTGGTGATCAGACCATTGTTTATTATAGTCAGATTTGGCTTTCCAAGTTCAAACATATGTCTTTAATTAAATAGCATTTTAATGTAAGATCTACATAGATTGACAAAGGGATTTTGAGAGAATTTTTGAAGTCATGCTCTAGAGTGAGAATTAGATACAGTTCATTCTACCTTAACCTCAGCATAAATATATGCAGCCAGTTATAAGTGACCTAGAAAGTATTCCAAGGAAAACATCTACTGGTTCCTTACTAAGGAACAAATGAACATGCTTATCAGAGAAGTCAGGAGAACATGTTTGTTTTGGCTTGGTATGTATTTCTCGTACTCCATTCTAGAGAGTCCCTTTTGTACCATTTGATGCTTTTGTTTTACAATATTTGGGCTGAGATCCTACCTTTCTGTATATCAAGAACCTTAACATCACAGTCAACTCCTGATTATCTGAGCTGAATAGACTGGTTTGATGAGCAAGATATAGCAGAGATCTGGTAAGTGCTTACCTTCCTAGAAGTACTAGGAAGCCCAGTGAATTGCTGTTTAACCTCCCTGCCTTGCGACTAGGAGAAGGGAGACAAAATCTGAAGCTGAGCTTAAGAGATGATAGGGAAGCTGAGAGGAAGAAAATGCTCTACTTTAAAGGACCTTGTAGGCCTATATGTAGAGTTAAGTTGGCAACAGAAAAAACATTGAATTTATTTTTTAATTAACTATTTTTCCTACTTTCCTTGACATTATATTGCTTTTCTTTTTTCCATCTTCTTGATTTAAATGCCCAATTTATTAGAGATAGTATATATGGTGGGAATGAAAAAGATGAAAGGGAATGACTTTTCCTCTGAATAATGCTTTGGCTGTACCCTACAGGGTTTAATATGTAATATTTTCTTTTTTAAAATTATGTTCCAGATATTTTATACATCAGTTAGAGTTCTTTCTGTAGCAAATAACAGAAAACTGACAATTGCCTTAAGGAGTTATTTTTTCCTAAGAAGTTTGAGGTAGGAGGGTTTCAGGGCTGGTTTATTGATACCATCAGTTCAATGATACCATCAATGACCCACATTAGCCTAATCATTCTGTTGGGCCACCTTTAGTATATGGGGATTGTTCTTAAGCAAGTTCCCTTCATGGTGGTAAGGTGCAGCTTTGGATGTCAGATGCCCATGACAATTTTCAGATGCAGAAATGGGACAGTTTCTTTTTAAAATTGAAGTAAACCTTTGTGAGAAGACATTCATCTGACTTCCCTTCAAAGTTCATTTGTCAGGATGTTTCATGTGACCATTGCTAATCACTGGTGATAGGAATGAGACCACTATGATTTGATTCAGACCAAACAAGATTATACCTCCTAGAAGCGGGAGTGGAACCTACCTCACACTAAAACAGATGGCTTCTTCGAGAAGAAAGATTATTTTTAAAAATCATGTAAAATTCAAAGAAAGGAAGAAAGAAAATGGTTATTGAAAATGCAACCAGCGTTATCTGCTGCTTCCTCCAGTTGTGGTTTTAGTTTCCTCTTAAACTTAGGAGTTATGTAGGGTCTTAGAGAAAGTTTTAAAGTTTAAAAATAGTCAAGGATTTTGGTTTGTTTCTACTTGATTTTGGATTGTGGTTAATAATGTGGTTTGACATTTTTACTTTTTAGAATTTTTGAGTTTATTTTTTTTTAAGGTATAGAGAGTGTTGCATTTTATGATTACATGAGAAGAAAGAGTAGTTTCTGTTCTTAGGTCAATATTGTTGATTACATCATTCAGATTTTATATATTTTTATCTTTTATTAACTTGATATTTTTCTAAATGTTCTATTTTGGAATAATTAGAGATTTACAGAAAAGTTTGCAAAAATAGAACAGTTTCCCCACACCTACCTAGTATAGATAGTTCCCCTTTGCCTACCTTTCCTGAATATTAATCAATATAATTGCAGTATATATGAAAAAAAATACGAAGAACTTAACATGGGTACAATTCTATTATCTAAATCCCAGAGTTTGTTCAGATTTTACTCATTTTCCCACTAATGTTTAACTTGATCTTTAAAGACTGAGAAAGCTGTATTAAAATGCCTCATTGCTGTTGGATTTTGGACTCCTTTTTCTTTGCATTTCAGGTAATTTTTTGGCTTTGTATATTTAATTCTGTATAATTTACTACATAGAGCTTCAAGATAATTTTACGTCAATGTGGATCTTACCTTTCATCAGTATAATGTGATCTTTTAAATCCCATTTAATGATATTTTTTTGAACTCAGCGTTTTCTGAGGAAGACACACTGACTCTTTTTTTGTTTAAATTTTCATAGTATTCCTTTTCTATTCTTTTACTTTCAGCTTTATGAGTAATTTTGTCTGAGTGTGTATAAGTCAAAGTCCTGGCAGGAAACAGATGCCATGCTCAAATTAGGTAACTAGATGAGAATTTAAGAAAGGGACTGTTTGGAGAGGTGTGAGCAAGGGTGTGGAGAAACCACAGGGATGGCATAGTTCCCTTGGACTTAACCACTGGGCAACCTTGCAGCCCCTTCTTTGCCTGACAGACCCTGAAGAGAAGGTACTGCCTAATGACAGCTGGGGCCCTTGGATGTGGGAGGCACCCCACTGTGGTGATTCTGCACAAGGGAGCCAGGGAGATAATGCCCCAACCTCACCCTCCTCCCACCCTCCCTCAGACTTCAGGCTGGTGCTTCCTATGACCAAACCCACTTGGAAGCTGGAGGCAAGGCCAGGTGTGAGTGAATACATTGGTATTGGCTGGCCTCCTGGTTCACAAAGCAGTGGATTATAACAGAGTAGATCTGGAAAGCAAATGAAAGCTATCTAGTAAAGGTTGTGCTGTTTTTCTATAGAGGATTTTTGGCTAGATTTAGTTCATTTTAAATCTAATCTGAGAATTCTTTCTATGCATTAGATTAACTTTTCACATTAACATTTACTGTTGTAACAGATGTGTTTAGTTTTTATCTGTTATCTAATTTCTATTTTCTGCTTTTTACAATTCTTTTATGCTATTTTCTAGTTTTCTACTGTTGCCTGTTTGTTTGCTTTTTTATATTTTCTGCTTCATTAATTTGGATGGTATTCAGCTCTACTACTTGGTAAGTCTGCATATATATACTTAACACAGTTAAACTTAATCACCATGTCCCTTATAACAATGTTTCGGTCAATGGTGGGTCCCATAAGAGTATAATGGAACCAAAAAATTCCTGTTACCTAGTGACACTATAGCTGTTGTAACATTGTAGCTCAATTTCTTTATTTAAAAAATAAATTTAGTGTAGCATAAGTACACAGTGTTAATAAAGTCTACAGTAGTGTACTGTAATGTCTTAGGCCTTCACATTTACTCACCACTCACTGATTCACTCAGAAAAGCTGCCAGTCCTGCAAGCCCTATTCATGGTAAGTGCCCTATACAGGTGGTACCATTTAAAAAAATCTTTTATACTGTATTTTTACTCTGCCTTTTCTATGATTAAATACACGAATACTTACTATTGTGTTCCAATTGCCTATAGTATTCAATACAGTAACATGCTGTACAGGTTTGTAGCCTGGGAGCAATAGACTACTATATGGCCTAGGTATGTAGTAGGCTGTATCACTCAGGTGTAGGGAAAGTACACTCTGTGACGCTCACACAGTGACAACATCCCCTAACAACACATTTCTCAGAACATATCCCTGTTAAGTGACACGACTGTGCTTTTAGTCTTAGATTATCAACTTTATAGATTAAACAATATCTGCCGGCAGCACCATGTCCCATGAAAGATAAGAAAATTAGTACACATACTTATTCATGCATCCCCTTTTGTCAGGTTTTGTTGGTATGATGTGGATTTTTGTTTCAGCTTATAATGCATACCTTTTTCTAGTGTCGTTTTTGTGTCACAAATCACAAATTTCACCTTGTGTTTTGTAATTATGATAGCTTTAGTTGCAGCACTTAAAGGCTTACAAGGATTCATTGCCCTGGGTAACTGTGCTGACTTGAGACCAGGTTCTGTCCCATACTGTGTTCTTCTGTTTTGGAGTGAGCTAGTCATCTTTGCATAAAATCTTAGAAGTTCCTGGCTTTTGGTTTAAAAACGCTTGCTATTTTTTTCTGCTGCCCAACTAGGCCTCTTGCCTTATCCCTAGGGGCATCTTCTTGTTTCCCTCCCATGCTGTGCTCAGAAAGTTATTTGCTCTTGGGAAAGGTAGCTTTCTGTGGTGGGACAGTCCACATTTTCCCACCCCCTTTTATCGCTGGTTCCTTTTACTCCCATTTGTGTAGTAGGATGGGTATTTGTAAGATTTTAAAGAATTTTTTCCTTTTAGTCTTCATGGCTCTGTTTTGCATTCTCTTTGTCAACTCCTAGAGTCAAATACTTTTAATTTCAGTTATGGAGAATATTTCAGTTATGGATTTCAGTTACGGATAATATTTCTTCGTTTGTGGTGTGAGACTGAGATCCTTACAGTTTCAATGTTGATGGTATATTTGCTGTTTAATTCACTTATGTAGGTTTGTTCACTTATGTTTGTTTTGGATAACAAAGTTTTATAAACTTGCCCGTATACTGTCATCTTTTCCTAAATATTTTTTATGGTTATTTTCCCCAGCTTTATTTAGGCACAATTGACAAACAAAAACTATGTATTTGAGGTGTACAGTGTGATGTACTAATACACATATACAACATATACTTTTGAAATGATTGCCACAATCAAACTAATTAATGTATCCATGGCCTTGGTAATCTTTTATGCTGTTTTATAAAAGATATTCACATTTAAATCCTGAACTCATCTGATACATATTTTTCTTTTTTTTTTTTTTTTTTTTTTTAGAGGGAGTCTCACACTGTCACCTGGGCTGGAGTGCAATGGCGTGATCTCTGTTCACTGCAACCTCTGCCTCATGGATTCAAGTGATTCTCCTGCCTCAGCCTCCTGAGTAGTTGGAATTACAAGCATCCGCCACCACACGTGGTGTATTTTTGTATTTTTAGTAGTGATGGGGTTTCACTGTGTTGGCCAGGCTGGTCTCTAACTCCTGATCTCATGATCCACTTGCCTCAGCCTCCCAAAGTGCTGGGATTACGGCATGAGCCACTGCACCCAGCCTCTGATACATATTTTTCTACATGGTATAAACATGACTTCCTTTTGGCCCAATGTTAGCGTTTTGTACCAATATAGCTTATTGAATAATCAGTTTGCTCACTCACTTGAAAAACGACTTCTGCTGTGAGCTAAATTTTCATATACACTTGAATTAGTTTTTGACTTTCCATTTGATCTCACTGATCTTATTGATTCTGTTACTGCTCCACCTCCTCTCCATACTCCAAACCCATTCACTGTGTTTGAAGTGTGACTAGACTACCTGAGTCATTAACTGCTCTTTAATCCAGCATTGTCTGTCCTTTACCTCCCCCTTAAAGCATGTTTTCTGTCCTCCTTCCCTGTGTGGCCCATCGGTGCCCCTCATTCAGGGATACTCTGAGTTTTCAGAGGCTCCTCACCAAGTCTCCTGCCAACCTCTCACCCAGTTTGGATTTCTAAGGGACCAGGGAAGTCCTCCAGGACCTGAGAAGTCTGTTCTCATCCACAGTCCTGACATGAGGATGAAAGAGCTTTGCAGGGTGTGAGCTTTCAACTATCTCCCACCCACAGATCCCTCCACCCCTCCCTCAGAGCTCCAGATGACCACAGGGAGGCCCACACCCTCAGACTCCCTAATTTCATCACCAGCAAGGGCTTGTCTAAGAACTGCTCTGTATATTTTAGATACAAAATATACAGAGTATAAACAGTATATATTTAAAATACAAAATTTGTTAGTGAGCTTATCTTCCCCAATCCCATGCATATATGGATGACTCCAAAAGCTTCCCAGAAAAGTGCACAATTAAAGACACACTTTGGTATGTGTGATTGTACAGAGCTGCACAAGGACCCTCAGTATCCTCAGTATTTGAGCAGTTGCAACTTTTCAAGAATTCTAGATCTATTGGCAGAATTGGAACAGAGACATTGGCAGAAATATCATTTTATCTGTTTTATTTAAAAAAGACAATTTTTGGGAAAATTGATATTTATGATATAGTTACATTTTTAGCACTCTATAAATCTGAAGCCATGTTGATAGCTGCAGAACATAAAAATGTATTATGGATAACTTGGTTTGCTCATAAAACAGTCATGTTTGGCATATTAAATGTCAGAGTAAGGTTTATGAAGGCAGCAATTATACATTTACTAATTGAATTGACATTCAAACACATTCCAGTCTATAAAAGAAAAATGACAACACAGTAGTGTTTAAGGAACAAAGCACCTCAGAGTACTTCTAAAAACAGCACATTTCTTTTTGTTTCTTTGTTTTTTATTTGCATTTCAGTAGCTTTTGGGGTATAAGTGGTTTTTTTTTTTACATGTACATGGATGAATTATACAGTGGTGAATTCTGAGATTTTAGTGTACCCATCATCTGAATAGTGTACATTGTACCTAATGCATAGTTTTTTTTAATCCCTAGCCACCCTCCCACTCTTCCCCTTCTGAGTCTCTAAAGTCCATTATATCACTTCTTATGCCTTTGTATACTCATAGCTTTGCTCCCACTTATAAGTAAACACATGGTTTTTGGTTTTCTACTCCTGTGTTACTTCACATAGAATAATGGCCTGTGACTCCATCCTAGTTGCTGCAAAGGACATTATTTTATTCTTTTTAAGGACTGGGTAGTGTTTAATAGTGTAAATATACCACATTTTCTTTATCTGTTCTTTAGTCATTGGGTACCTAGGTTGGTTCCATATCTTTGCAATTGTGAACTGTGCTGCTATAAACAAATGTGTATAAGTGTCTTTTTCATAATAATGGCTTCTTTTCCTTTGGGTTAGTGGGATTGCTGGATTGAATGATAGATCTATTTTTAGCTCTTTAAGGAATATCCATACTGTTTTCCATAGAGGTTTTATTAATTTACATTCCCACCAGCAGTGTATAAGTGTTTCCTTTTCCCCACATCTATGCCAACATCTGTTATTTTTTGACTTTTTAGTAATGGCCATTCTTGCAGGAGTAAAGTGGTATCTCACTGTAGTTTTCATTTGCCTTTTCTTGGTGACTGGTGATGTTGAGCTTTTCTTAAAATGTTTTGGCCATTTGTGTATCTTTTTTTGAGATATGTCTATTTATGTCCTTTGTCTACCTTTTAATGGAATTACGTGTTTTTTTCTTCTTTGTGATTTGAGTTCCTTGTAGATTCTGGATACTAGTTCTTTGTTGGATGCATAGTTTGCAAATACTTTCTCCCATTCTGTGGGTTGTCTCTTTACTCTTGATTATTTCTTTTGCTGTGCAGAAGACTTTTAGTTTAATTAGGTCCCATGTATTTATTTTTGTTTTAGTTTCATTTGCTTTTGGGGTCATAGTCATGAATTCTTTGCCTTGGGTGATGTCTAAAAGAGTTTTTCCAATGTTGTCTTGTAGCACTTTTATGGTTTCAGGTCTTACATTTACATCTTCGATCCATCTTGAGTTGATTTTTGTATATGGTGAGAGATAGGGATCCAGATTCATTCTTCTACATGTGGCTTGCCAGCTTTCCCAGTACCAGTTATTAAATAGGGTATCAATTTCCCAATTTATGATTTTTTTATGCTCTGTTGAATATCAGTTGGCTGTATGTATTTGGCTTTATTTCTCAGTTCTCTATTCTGTTCCATTGGTCTATGTGCCTACTTTTATGCCAGCACTCTGTTGTTTTTGTAGCTATAGCCTTTTAGTATAATTTGAAGTCCACTAATTTGACGCCTCCAGATTTGTTCTTTTTGCTTAGAATTGCTTTGGCTATTTGGGCTTTTTCTGGTTCTATATGAATTTTAGGATTGCTTTTTTGAATTCTGTGAAAAATGATGATGGTATTTTGATGGGAATTGCATTGAATCTGTAGATTGCTTTGGGCAGTATGGTCATTTTCACAATATTGATTCCTCCAATCCATGAGCATGAGACGTGTTTCCATTTGTTTGTGTCAGTTATGATTTCTTCCGGCAGTGTTTTGTAGTTCTCCCTGTAGAGATCTTTCACCTCTTTGGTTGAGTATATTCCTAGGTATTTTATTTTTCTTGCAGCTGTTGTAAAAGGGATTGAGTTATTGATCTGAATTTTGGCTAGTTATATAGCATTGTTACTGTTAGTATATAGTTAGCATATAGCAGTGCTACTGGTTAGAATACATTGATTTTGTAACCCGAGACTTCCCTGAATTCATTTCTTTCTCAATAGAAATTTCTGGAATAGTTTCAGTAGAATTTGTACTAATTCTCTTTTAATGTCTGATAGAATTCAGCTGTGAATCCTTGTTGTGGGCTTTTGTTGTTGTCAATTTTAAAATTACTCATTCAATATCGCTACTTGTAATTGGTCTATTCAAGTTGTCTGTTTCTTCCATATTTAATCTAGGAGGGTTGTATGTTCCCAGGAATTTGTCCATTTCCTTTAGGGTTTTTAGTTTGTGCACATAAACATGTTCATTGTAGTCTTGAATGATCTTTTGTATTTCTGTGGTGTCAGTTGCAATGTCTCCAATTTCATTTCGAATTGAGCTTATTTGATTCTTCTGTTATCTTTTCTTGGTCAATCTAGCTAGTGATCTATTGATTTTATTTATTTTTTCAAAGAACCAGCTTTTTGTTTCATTGATCTTTTGATTTTTTTTAAAATGTCATTTAGTTCTGCTCTAATTTTTATTATATTTTTTCTTCTTCTAGCTTTAGATTTTGTTTGTTCTTGTTTCTCCAGTCGCTTGAGGTGTGACAACAGGTTGTCAATTTGTACTTTTTCAGACTTTTTGATATAGGCATTTAGCACTATAAAATTTCTTTTTAGCACTGCTTTTGCTGTATCTCAGAGGTTTTGATATCTCATTATTACCATTCAATTAAGAGATTTTAAAATTTTCATCATGATTTTATTGTAAATCTAGATATCATTCAGGAACAGATTATTTAATTTCCATGTATCTGTATAGTTTTGAGGGTTCCTTTTGAAATTGTTTTTCAGTTTTATTCCACTGTGATTTGAAAAGGCATTTGATATAATTTTAATTTTTTTAAATTTATTGATTCTTGTTTTATGGCCTATCATATGTTCTATCTTGGAGAATGTTTCATGTGCTGATAAGAAGAATGTATGTTCTACAAACCTTAGGTAGGGTGTTCTGTAATATTCATTAAGTCCATTTGTTCTAGTGTGTCATTTCAGTCCACTGTTTCTCTGCTGACATTCTCTCTCATAGATCTGTCTAGTGCTGTCAGTGGTGTATTGAGGTCTGCCATATTATTGTTTTGCTGTCTATCTCATTTTTTATGTCTAGTAGTAATTGTTTAATAATTCTAGGAGCTCCAGTGTTTGGTGCATATAAATTTAGGATTATAATATCTTTTTGTTAAATTGATCTATTTATCATTATATAGTGACTCTTTTTTTTACTGTTGGTGCTTTGAAGTCTGTTTTGTCTGATAGAAGAACAGCTATTCCTGCTTGCTTTTGGTTTCTATTTACATGGAATACTTTTTTCCAACATTTTACCATGAGTTTATATGAATCCCTCTGTGTTATGTGAGTCTCTTGAAGATAGAAGATATTTGGATTGCAATTTTTTATTCACTCTGCCATTCTGTATCTTTTAAGTGGAGTGTTTAGGCCATTCACACTCAATGTGAATATTAGATGTGAGGTACTGTTCTCTTCATTATATTAACGATTACCTAGTTTTGTTTTTCATTGTGCTATTGTATTATAGGCCCTGTGAGTTTTAAGCTTTCCAGAGGTTCTATTCTGGTGCATTATCAGGCTTGTGTTTCAAGGTGTACAATTCCTTTTAGTATTTCTTAGAGTGCTAGTTTGGTAGTGACAAATTCCCTCAACATTTGTTTGTCTAAAACTGACTTTATTTCACCTTCATTTATGAAACCTAGTTTTGCAGGATATAAATTCTTGGCTGACAGCTCAAATCACTGGGGCAAATAATTACTTTTTAATAAATGGTATGAAAAAATAGCCATTTGTAAAATATAAATTTATGTCCTTCCCTTATACCATACACAAGAATAAACTCAAAGTGAATCAGGTATCAAGATATAGAAAATTAAACTATGCAAGTGCTTGAAGAAAACATGGGTAAATTCCTATATCCTGAGTGGAGGGAAGGTTTTCAAATTGTAACTTAAAATCCAGATGCAAACAAAAAAGATTGATAAGTTGGAGTATAGATAGAAAGGATTTTTTTTGATTGAGAGTGAAAAAAATGACAAAAAATGGTTGTAAAAGGACAAAAGACATGAACAAACAATTTACAAAAAATATCAAACTAGCCCTCAAGTATATGAAATGTGAAACTTTACTCATGATAAGAGAAATGAAAATTTAAACTAAACTATTAGGTTTTATCCATCAGATTGGCAAAAATTCAAAAGCTTGATAATATGTTTAGCATATGAGGTTGCAGGGAAATAGGGAGTCTCATGTATTGCCTATGGGAATGAAAAATGGTATAATCTTTGTGAAGGGGAATTTAAAGATATCTGATATAGCTACATATTCACTAAGCCTTAGACTCAGTAACCCCATTTCTAAGAATTTAATCTGAAAATACACTGCCAACAATGTGAATAAATGTTTTCACTGCTGCATTTTTGCATGAATGCAAAATATTGGAAATTGCTTAGATGTTCACATTTAGGAGATTTGTTGAAAAAAAAATAGTGCCTACATACAATAGAGTATCTTATAGCTGTTAAAAAAAAATGAAGATTATCTCCATGAACTGATGTGGAGTAATTTTCAGGATATATTTTTAAGTGGACAAAAGCATACTGCAAAAGTATACGTACAGAATGCCATCTTTTGTGTAAGAAATAAAGAGAAACAAGAAAGCATATGTGTATTTGCTTACTTCTGCCAAAAGAAAGGAAGGACAAAAACAGTAAAAGTAATTACTTATAAATATAAGAGGAATGGTATTCAAGGGGCAGGGCAAATATTGCTACTTCTTTCTACATGCCTTTTTGTATAGTTTTGACTTTTGAAATTATGTTAGTGTCCTACATACCCCAGAGAGCAAAACTAAGTAATCTGGAACAGAGAAATTAAGTAAAACTAAATGCAAACAGACATAAGAAACTCAGCTGTATTTCAAATTAATTATATAACCACATTGTAGGGAAAGAAAACTAGTCCAAATAACTTTCGAACACAAACCTTTGACTATACTATATATCCTCAGTTTAGAGAAAGAAAATAACTACAAATAAATTTTGAACTATTTTTCAGAAGGTTTCCTTTTGGTGGTGCAGATTAACACTATTTTGAAACTATTTTAAATGCACTGTAGGACTGAGTGATTGAGTAAATGGGTTGGTGTTTGTGGGAGGTAGGATTCTAAATGTGGAAGAGAGAGGTCTCAATAAGGGAATGTAAGGAAGAGCTCTGTGGAGTTGGAAGGGAATGCAAATGCCTGTATGAACTCAGGATTTCTTATTCCCCACTTCTCCAATGAAAGGACATAAAAACAATGACATTCCAGTAGCAATAAGTATACCTAGTGCCAAAATCATTAAAGGAAAATCATTAAAAAGAAACCAGGGATCTTTGGAGAAATGGCTCATTTCTCAGGGAATGTACAAGATACATCTGGAACACATTTTTTTTCTTTCTTTTTTAATGCCAGAAAATAAGAAAGTACTAAAAAAGCAAATAAAATGAGGATAGTATGTTAGAAAGATACAGAAACCACCTTGAAAGGTCACTGACTGGATCAAATCTGGGACAATTTGAGCATCAAAACAATAGGGACATATAATTATATATTATAACCCATTTAAATATGGATGAGTTTAGGTAATAGATAGATATAGACAGGTAGATGATAGACAGACAGACAAATAGATGGGAAGGGTGGGCGCAGTTGATATATACTGCAAATATTTCTTACAGTAGAATGCCAGCTATTGAATGTGAAGGAAGTAGTAGAAGTGGAAAAATCACCATTTAATAACCATCACAGTAAAGACTGGATCAGGCATAAATCATCAATATATGCTAAACTGGAGGAGAAAATTTGATAAGCAGCAGGGTGTTTCGATAGTCTCAAAGTATCTCCCCATAGGCCTAGATACAATGTCTAGATAGGACATTCTAAAACCCCAAATTGCAGTATTTGAAATTTAGATCTCAATGCACAGGCTTAACTGCAGATCAGACACAGCACATCATTAGACAATATTCAAACCTTGACAGAGAGAAAAATATTAAAACACGTAGAGTTTGAAAGTAAAAGAATGGGCAAAATTGTATTATCTAAACATTAATGATTAAAAAGTTCATATAGCTATATTAATGTCAGACAAAGCAGAATTCGAGGCAAAAAACATGACTAGAGATTAAGAAGAACATTTCAGAATTGTAAAATATTTAATTCAACTGAAAAATAAATTTAAAATGTTTGTACACTTAATAAAATACCTTTAAAATATATAAAGATTATCACAGCCATGAAGAGAAATAAGCAAATCCACCACTTGTATTGGACTTTTTTTTTTAATACGTTGGTCTTCATATTTGACAGGTGAAAAAGGGAATAGAGACATTTAAATAGCATAATTAGCAAACAGCCTCATAAATATTTTAAAAATATTCCACTCAACAAATTAAGAGTATGCATTTTTTCTTTTCAAGTATACATGAAATATTTATGTTCTAATTGACCTTATGCTGGGTCAAAAAACAAATCTCAACACATTTCAGAGAACTAAAATCATACAGAGAATGTTCTCTGTCCATTATACAATTAAACCTGAAATCATAACAAAGAATTATAAATTTGTCATATGTTTAAAAATTTAGAAATATATTTTGACATAACCGATAGGTCAAAGAAGAAGTCACACAGGACAGTAGAATATTTGAGCTGAATAATAATAAAAATATCAAAATATGTATGTGTGGCGTGTGTGTGTGTGTGTGTAGTAAAGAAGAAAGACAAAAACAAAATAGACTCAGGTATGTTTCTCAACAAGCTAGAAAAATAACAGCACATTAATAGCAAATAAAGTAGAAGGAAATTAATGATAAATGTAAGCAGAAATTAATGAAACAAGAATTCAATGAAGAGTATCAACAAACCCAAAGTTAGTCCTTTGAAAAGGCAAATATTTTTGATATACCTCTATTGGGATTGATCAAGAAGGAAAGGTGGGGATTGCCTTGGTTGGAGTGGCGCCGCTCTAGCCAGTAAATGACTGGTGACATAACTATTTGCAGAACAAATGGGGAAGGCCATTCAAGATAAAGATAGGCTGTATCATGGGAAAGCAAATGAAAAGGCAAAAATGAAGCATCTGAATTCAGCTTTTGTGAATCTTATCTGCAGACAAGTACAGACTACATCCTAAGATTGACTTCTGCTTCAACAGAAATACATGAACTAGTGCCTTATTGGAAGTGATTTGCATGTTTTAGGAACTGGCATGTATAGGTAAATCAGGGATTTCTTGGTTTGGATCCATTGCTGGATGTGAAAGATGGCAAGTCCTGATAGAAGTAAACGGAAGACATTAAAAGCCAAAAAACCAATGCCCCCAAGTTGCCAGAAGTAAGCAGAGATTCTGAATAAGTCAAGGAATACTGAAGCACTGAAAACAGCAGCAACTGGGAGTCAAGTTCCAAGTGGTAATCAGAAATTCAGTCCTAGTATCATAACTAGCAAATGCAGACATTCTGAAAATAGTGCTTCCTCATTGGATGCTAATAAAAATTCAATACCAGAGAAAAGTATTCTCTCAGAATTGCATAAAATCAGTAGAAGAAATCGTTCATTCAGAAACAAAATTGGAACAAGTTGTTCGTCCATACCAAAAGCCAAGTGAAACAACAGATTCCCCCAGCAGAGTCTTTATACAAGAGGCAAAAGATTCACTGAATCTGAAAAACCATTCTGAAAACCATTTTGAATATTCGACAAATGTAACAGGATCCCTTTTAGAGCACAAAGGGTCTTGTAGTCTAAAGTCTACTGGCTGTCCACCCAGTGTATTGAGTGGTGGTGTTGTGATGCCAAAGTCTGCAGTAACCAGTACTGTGGATGATAAGAGAACAGGCCAGATGGTTTTCCATTTAGAAACAAACTCCAATTCAGAATCACATTTGCCATTTATCAAAAGCAACATGACAACACTTTAAGTTTAGAAGACTCACATTTTGTGCTTGTTGAGAAAACACCTAACTTGGTGAATTCAGTCCCTGTAACAACTGTGCTGATGACATTTTAAAAACTGAAGAATTTAGTAGAACCTGTCCTTCCAGCATTTCAAATTGTGAAAGTGCAGATTCAACATGGTAGTCATCACTTCACACTGATAGCAACAGCCATTATCAAAAGAAGAGGATGTTTTCAGAAAACAAAGAAAATGTTAAATGCATGAAAACTTCAGAACAAATTAATGAAAATATTTCTGTAGTTTTGGAATGGCAAACAGCATCCCTGGAACAGGTCAGACATTTGGCCTCCAGCAGGAGATCTGTAGTATAAATTACAAACTATTTGATAACAAACTGAAATAATGGAACAAATGCAGTGGGGAGGTAGAGTGCAGGAATAAACATGAAGGAAGAGCTGATGAATTCTTTGCAAAACCAGCAAAATTTCAAAGACTTATTAAAACAGTATTATTCTCTTAAAGGAATTGTTTGGAACCAAACATGTTATCAGGTAATGGAGCCTGTAAGGTTGCAAATTCAGAGACGATGAATTTGGATAAGATTCTGGAGTCAGGGCTGGTACGGTGGCTCATGCCTGTAATTCCAGTAGTTTGGGAGGCCAAGGCGAGTGGATCTCTTGTGGTCAGGAGTTTGAGACCAGCCTGGCCAACATGGTGAAACCCCGTCTCTACTAAAAATACAAAAATTGTCTGAGTGTGATGACGGGTGCCTGCAATCCCAGCTAATCGGGAGGCTGAGGTGGGGGAATCACTTGAACCTGGGAGACGGAGGTTGCAGTGAGCTGAGATCACACTACTGTACTCCAGCCTGGAGGCTGAGGTGGGGGAATCACTTGAACCTGGGAGACGGAGGTTGCAGTGAGCTGAGATCGCACTACTGTACTCCAGCCTGGGCAAGAGAGCTAGACTCTGTCTCAAAAAAGAAAAAAAAAAAAAAAAAAGAATCTGGAATCAGTTAGTAGTCCAGGTGAAAGAAGGTCTTCTGTGAATTATGAGCCTTCTAACCCTTCAGAAAAAGGAAACAAACAAATTAATTTGTCACCAGATCAAAATGAATCTTTTTCTGAAAGTAACAATGATGATGTTATGTTGATTTTTGTGAAAAGCCCTAAGTTGACAACTCCAATTACATCAAATCCAACAGATATCAGAAAAATTACATCAGGAAATTCCAGCAATTCTCCCAATGCTGAAGTTATAGTTGAACAGAAGAAACCTGATTCTATAATTGATTTGACAAAAGAAGGCCTATCCAACTACAATACAGAAAGTCCAGTAACCACCCTGGAGTCGCCTTTGAAAACTGTTTTAAACTCAAAAGAAACAACCTCATTGGCACAAAATGCAGCCCGGTTTCCTAAGTTCTTTGAGCACCTGCCACTACTCCCAAAACCACCATCACTAAAACCTGAATTAGTAGACAAATCTGGGACACACTTCCTCCGAGAAGCCTGAGCTCAAAGTTAAACAGGTTTTGAGACCCAGGGGCATTGCCCTGACTTGGAATATAACCAAAATCAATCCCAAATGTGCTCCTGTAGGAAGCTACCACCTCCTGTGTTATGGGAACCCTAATAATAAGTTGATTTGGAAGAAAACTGGAGAAATTAAAGCTTTACCGTTCCCATTGGCCTGTACTTTATCTGTTTTTAGCTTCCGACAAATATTATTTTACTGTCCAATCAAACGATATTTTTGATTGGTATGGACAGTTCTGTGATATAAAATCTATCCCTGGGTTTTCTGAAAATCTTACCTAAAAGAGAGGTGTTTAATAATTGTATATTATACTACATTTTTTTCATATTTGAGTTGTTTGTTTACAATATCACTGTAATACTATTTGCCATTGTAAAGGGCAAGCTCAGATTGTGAGCCCTTTCTATAGAAAGAGTCCTCTTCTACATGTTGTAAGTGGCCAGTAATTTGATGAATTTCTGATTTGTATTAAATATATCTTTCCAGTAGGTAAGTTCTAAAACATACACTCTCATGGACTCATGTTGCTGAGGTGTATTGTGAGCAATACCTTTGGTGATTGTGGAACTGCTGCTTCCATCAGAAGACCTAGGATATACACAGCCACTGTTTCCTCCATTGACAATCAGCTTTTAGTGACCTACTGCAGTCAGCATAGCTGCAGGAAAAATTGGCTGTTGGCTGAGGCCAGATCATCCCTGGAGAGCACCTCTACCAAGATTTTATGAAAAGATGACATTTTGGCTGGATGATAAAAATAAATTATAAAAATTAAAAGATTTCACCAAAAAAAGAAGAAAAGAGAGAAGACGTATAATATCCAACGTCAGGGATGAAAAGTCGACTTTGCTAAAGATTCTGCTAATATTAAAAATAATAAGATGATACTAAATGGCCTATTATTAATAACACAATCTAGATTTAGATTAGGTGAACAATATTCTAGAGAAATGCAAGTTAGAAACCTGAAGATCTTCATAACTTTGGGGTATGAAAAGATTTTTTAGGCAGGATATTAAAAACGTGCTAACTATAATGGAAAAGAGATGAAATTTACCACTTTGAATCCAAGAACCTCTCTGTTCATCAAATGACTTGGTGAAAATTTAGCCAAAAGTGGTAGAAAAGATTTGCTACACATATGTTCAACAAAGAGCTCATACTCAGAATACAAAAAGAACTTCTAAAAATCCATACGGAAAAATCAAACGGCCAAATAGAAAACATAGGCAGAAGACTTGAATAAGCACTTCACGAATGAAGAGATCGAAACAACCAATGAACATGTGGGAAGGTGTGGGGCCCCATTACTAATAGGAGAATGGATATTAAAACCATGAGTAACCAATGCACTCACCATGATGGATAAGCTACAGAAGTCTGGCAATACCAAGTCCTGTGCAGCCCTGGAGTAGAGTGCAACAGGTGGCACTCTTCTCATTGAAGGAAACCAGCATGTGTCACTCAAAAATCTGCCTCTTTGAAATAAATATTTTTGAACTGAAGGCAATGAAGAAGCAGCAAAGGGAGGAAGAGCTCTTTCTATTCTCTCCTCTGCCCCTACTGCCTAAAGACAGGATATAAATTATCCTTTACTGGAAATGACTGCTATTAGCTCAGAGATGGCACCGGAGGAATCTACAAGTAACCCTTACTCCATTAGTTTCTTCCCATATTCTACTTACCTTCCCACAGTTTCCCACCTCTGGAAGCTTAAAACTTCTTTGCTTTGTCTTCTCACTTCTCTAAAATTTATTGTTCTTTGTTGAAGATGTTAAATAGGCCAGAGTTTCAGGTCAGTGCTTTGAGGTACCTTTCACTGAAGTCTCTCTTGTGTGATGTACACTGTTTGCATTTATACACTTGTCTGTTTTTCTTCTCTTGTTCATCTGTCTTTAGTTATAGGAGTCTGTCCCAACAATACATTTATAAGGGCTTAGGGAAAATTATATTGTTTCTTTGGCATCGTGCTTTGCTGGTAGATATGCAAATTCACATGATTTCTATGGAAAAGAGTTGTCAGAATTGTCTAAAGTTGAATATGTACATACCCTATGATCCCAAATTTCTTGGAATTTCCAAAATTTCTTAGATTTATACTCACAGAAATTCATGTACACATGTAGTATGAGGTTTGTTTAAAAATATTCATCGCTGTGTATTGACTGTGGTCCCAAACTGGAAGCAATTGTGCATGTGCATCAGTTGTAAAGTTGAATAATCTAGAACCATATGCTAGTTGTGTCTGGTGAAAAAGCCAGATTCAAAAAAGTAAAGACTGTATGACTTGATTTATATTAAGTGCAAAAACTAAGCAAAAAGTTAGTGCTTAGGAATGTATGTTTAGGTAGTAAAACTATAAAGAAAAGTACAGAAGTAATTGTCATAAAAATCAGGATAATGTTGCCCTTGTTGAGGAGAAAGCATGAGGTGGTTTCTGGGTGTTGAGAATCATCTAAATCAGGAGTTGGCAAAATATAGTCTGGTAATTATTTTTGTAAATAAAGTTTTATTGGAATAATGAAGGCACATTTGTTTACTATTATCGACGGCTGCTTTCACATTGCAACAACAGATACAGATGCTGTGACCTGAATGTTTGTGCCTTCCCTACCAAATTCATATGTTTTCAAACCTAATCACCAATGTGATGATATTAGGAGGCCTTTGGGAAGTGACTAGATCGTGACAGTGGAGCTCTCATAAGTGGAATTAGTGTCCTTGTAAAAGGGACTCTAGAGAGCTAGCTTGCCCCTTCTACCATGTGAGGATACAGTGAGAGGGAACCTTATAGGCCAGAAATCAGGAAACAGGCCCTTACCAGACATGGAATCTGAGTCATCTGGCACCTTGATCTTGGACTGTCCAGCCTGCAGAACTGTGAGAAGTACATTTTCATTGTTTGTAAGTCACACAGTTTATGGTATTTTGTTACAGCTGGCTGAATGGGCTAATGCAGCAGAGTTAGGTAATTGCTGAAGGGAACAAATAGCTAAGTAAAACTGCTCTCTAGAGAAAAGGTTTGCTGGCCCCAACCCAAACTTCCAGCTGGGTATTGATGTCACAGGTGCTTCTTTGTGACAAATCACTGTCCTCTACATTCTATTTCTGCTGTACATTTTTCTTTTGTATATCTTTCTGCGTATAAGCTACATTTCACAATAAGATGATATTTAAGCTCTATATTTGAGTTCCAGCAGAGAACAACAGAGCTGGGTGGAGCTGTGGGCACTGGGAGGTGGGTGACTCACCTTCTTAGATCCTCCTAACATACAATTTGCACTTACTGGTCAGCCAATGTATACTTCACAGGTTTCCAGAGTTGTTCAAGAACCATCAAAACATGAATGTCCCTTTTTACAAATGAAGAAACTGAGGCTCAGAGAGATTTAAGTGTCTTGCAGTGTTCTCAGAGCTTTGGTAAGGAGATGGGATCTGAACGCATTCTGTCCAAATATGAGGCTCATTACACCATGAGGTTGCCTCCTAGTTATTGTTAGAAACAAAGCAAATAAGAAGGAAAAACTCAGCCCGATCCGCAGGCATTTTAAGGGCCAGTAGCCAGCTCCTAAATTTAGCCAGTATTTTTTTTCTCCAGAATACATTAAAAAATGCGTAACTAGATCATGTTTTTAGTCTCTTCAATAAATGGATTTACCAAAAGGGTTGCAGAGTGGGAGCTAGGCCCTGGAAACTTCTAGTTCTAGTAACCTGCCTGTGTTTGTACAGGAGGACCAATCTTCAAAGCCAGGTCTATTTCCAAAGCTTGCGGAGGCCTGCAGGTGACTGATAGTTTTAATCACACTCCACTCCAAGCCTTTCTGCAAGCCTTGAACATGAAAGGATGGGATTGGCCCCAACCACTCATTCCCAGCAGAGCTGTGTACTCTGCCTTCTCTGCAATACTCTCAGAGCCACAAAGGAAACAGTCGCCTTTCTGAGGAACAGTACAGGCTGATATGTTTTCTCAGGATCAGCTCTGCTTCCCAAATGTAAATTATGGGGCAGATTAACCTGCCTATTACTACTACCGCTGTTCACTCAACTCTTAACACCAAGAACCATTATAGGGAAATTAGACCTTGGGGAATGCTATTTACAGCTGCTGGCCTGGCACCCAGGGGACTGCTAAAATTCATTTATATGTTTTTTTCCCATGGAAATTCTCAGTGGATTTAGGTTTCTCTTTCAACTTCCTAATCCTTAAGTGACCTTACATTGTCCAGCTCATCATAACCCCTTCCAGTGACATTTTCCTTCCCATCATCCTTGAGATTATTTCTCTAACAGGCAGAGTTATGACCCAATCTTGCTAGTCCTCAACCTATCAGGGGAGCTGTGGGCTTCTGTGCTTTTATCGGCATCTGAAAGACCTGGGTTCAAATTCCAGCCCCTGGAAAGAGGAGGCAAAATAACCCTAGACATGTTATTTAATCTCTCAAACCTTCAGGTTCTTTATACATGAAATGCAGAGTTGTTCAATGAAATAATTGATACAAAACATGGACCATGATGTCAGGCTCATAGGAAGTGATGGTGGGCAACATTATAGTTGTTTAATTCCAGGTATCTATTATTGTTGTTGTTTAATGAAATCCTGACTTTATTTATAGACTGAACAGACTGGGAGAGATCAGAAACAATGGGAAGGGTTTATGGAGCCTGATGGAAATGGGGCTTTCCAGGATGGACTGAGAACATTCAGTGAATAGATGGCTTGGGAGTAGGAAATCTGCCCTTCCCAGCCATTCCCACCCATTGCCCACATTCCCTGGCTTGGGACCTCTGCTATTCTACCTACCAGACCTCATGTGGTCCTGTAGCCCAGGGCTGGGAGTGGGTCCCTTGACTCTTTGTAAATTCCTGGCTGCAATTCTGTGTTCTCTCTGGCACTGTCTTCACAGCAGCAGAATTTTAACAAATGTCTGGTTTTGTTTGGCTTCGGTTTTCAGTTAGAATATAGTAAGTCATCCTTTCCTCACCACTCCAGACCTTGCATATTTCTGAAGACACATTGTTTCCCTTCTTCCCTAGTGGCAGAAATGGGCCTCTGCCCTGCCGTAGTTTTGGTGTTTAACATTTTCAGGGTCACTTACTGTAGATGTCACTGGACTTTCAGCCCTGTTTTCTCACTTGCATCTATGAAAATGACTCTGAGGTTTGCTGGGAGCTAGGATCACCCCTACTTTACTAGTGAGGGAATGTGCAGTCTAAGAGCAAGCTATATCTGGGTTTAGATACCAGATCTCTTGGGTCTGTGCCAGCACACTGTGCTCTAAAAAACCATCATTGTCTCCTTCCTAGAGTTGAGGCTTGCAGCTGCAGACAGATGTCAACTCATGGAAAGCTACTCCCTTCAAAGACCTTGATGACTTTATTCTGGATGTTTCTGGCAAGGCCCCAGGTCCAAAGTATTAAGAGGGCCCTGATGAACCCTCTGTACTTGCAGATTTAGCTCCTGAACCCACGTCTCAATAGCTTGTTCCTTCCGACCTGTTCCGACCTGCCTGGCATCAGTCCTCACCTGTTCCCTCATTCCCTCCTCTGTCCGTTCTTTCCCTTGGCTGTAGTCAATTCCACCTTCCAACTTCTGGCTTCATCTCCTGGCCACTGACACCCGTGTGTGTCTCTGCCTTTGACCTGGCCCCAGCACGCCTGTGTGCTGCCCTCTTAGGAAACCTTCATCTTTTATTTTATTTTATTTTTTGAGATGGAGTCTTGCTCTGTAGCCTAGGCTGGAATCCAGTGGCATGATCTTGGCTCATTGCAACCTCCACTTCTGGGTTCAAGCAATTCTCCTGCCTTAGCCTCCTGAGTAGCTGGGATTACAGGCACCCGCCACCATGCCGAGTTAATTTTTTTTTGGATTTTTTAGTAGAGACGGTGTTTTATCATGTTGATCAGGTTGGTCTTGAACTCCTGACCTCAGGCTTTCTGCCTGCCTCAGCCTCCCAAAGTGCTGGGATTAAAGGCTTTAGTCACTGTGCCCCACCAGAAACCTTCATCTTGAATTTGTCTTCTGGATACTGATGGTAGCTCAGGAGGTCCTTGCAGGCCCCAAATGCTCCATAATATAATCCCAGAAGCATGTTCCGCTCTGGTGCTTGTATATCTGATACTATTTAGGTCCCATATGCAGAACTTAGCCAGGCTGGAAATGTAGAACCATTGGGTAACTGGGTAAAATTTCTAGTGAACTCTGTTCCTCGCCTCCAGAAGGATGATGATATTCCACACTGCTGGGGTAATGCGTAGTCATCCCCTGAAGTGGCCTGGGTTGCTCTGTTCAGCGTGTCCCTGGCACAGGCTGCCCCTCACGTGGCAGGAGTCTACGGGCTTTGCAGCCAGGGCCTGCATTTTTATATCATCCTAAGCTAGCACTGTCTCTGCCACCACTCACGCTGGCTCAGTCTGCTCAAAGTCTCTTCTGCTTTCACGTATCAGTCCACTTGCTGTGGGCTTGCCGCTGGTTTTAGAAACCAGTTTACCTGCATTCCTGGACTTGATCCCACCAGTTCAGCTCCTTGCTTACTTTAGGCAGGTCTATTTTCTCTTTAGACGTGGCATGGTGGGATTGGCCACCTGTGCTGGTGAATTTCATGCGTCAATTTTGCTGGACCCTAGTGTTCAGATAATTGGTCAAAAATTGCTCTGGATGTTTCCATGAGCGTGTATTTTGGAAGAGATGAACATTTAAATCCATGGACTTTGAGTAAAGCAGACTGCCCTTCATTAAGTAGGTGGGTTTCATCTAGTCCACTGAAGACTCTAATAGAACAAAGACCGACTTCTGCCAGCAGAGGGATTGTGCCCCCTGACGGCTTTGGACTTCAGCTGCAACATGGGCTCTTCCCCAGTCTCCAGCCTGCCAGCCCACCCTGTAGATCATGGATTTGTGTGACTCCATAATTGTGTGGGCAGTCCCCTTCACTATCTCTCTGTATAGATACGCATCCTGTGGATTCTGTTTCTCTGGAGAACACTAACTAATATAGCATCTAACAAAGGAATGGTTAAGAGAATAGATTCCAGAGCCTTTAAAAAAAAAAGAACTTATGAATTTTAATCATCAACTTAAAATTTAGGGCCAGGCACGGTGGCTCACGCCTGTAATCCCAGCACTTTGGGAGGCCGAGGCGGGTGGATCACGAGGTCAAGAGATCGAGACCATCCTGGTCAACATGGTGAAACCCCGTCTCTACTAAAAATACAAAAAATTAGCTGGGCATGGTGGTGCGTGCCTGTAATCCCAGCTACTCTGGAGGCTGAGGCAGGAGAATTGCCTGAACCCAGGAGGCGGAGGTTGCAGTGAGCCGAGATCACGCCATTGCACTCCAGCCTGGGTAACAAAAGCGAAACTCCGTCTCAAAACAAAAACAAATAAAATTTATATTTTTCAACTTTATTGTGGGTAAAGTATATATAACATAAAGCTTACTATTTTAACCATTTTTAGGTGTAGAGTTCAATGGCACACACTGAAGGACATTCACATTGTTCTGCAATCCACCTCCACACTCATATCATCTTTGCAAACTGAACTTGAACCTGTTAAACAATAACTCCGTTTCCTTTTCCCCTCCAACTCTTAGCCTTTCTATTTTCTGTCTGTATGAATTTAACAACACTAGGTCCCTCATATAAGTGGAATCATGTAGTATTTTTCCTTTTGTTACTGGCTTTTCCCCCTTTGCATAATGTCTTAAAGGTTTATCCATGTTGCAATACATGTCAGAACAGAACCCAGCTCAAGCTGGGTTCCTTGAGCAATTTTCTAAACTGCTAAGTCATCTCATCTGTGCAGTGGGAGTTGTAATGGGATCAGCCTCATGGGATTCAATGAGTTAGTGTGTGGAAAGTACTTGAACAGTAGTTGGCTCATAGTGAGTGCTCAATAAATGCAGCCTGCCCTTATTAGTTTCCTCTCTGATCTGGCGCCAAGGGTCCTTTTCCAAGATCCGCCGCCCCACTTAGAATGCTGCTCTCTGGCCATCCCACATCTAGCACCTGGCACATGGTTTTCTCAATGAGTATTTCTGACATGAATGTATATGTGGAACTTATTCTCTCCCCAGTTCTGGTCCTGGAGGGTCAGATGAGGGACAAAATCTCTAAGCTGTGACAGGGAGAAAAATAGAGCTCTCTTAAGTACCACAGTTACTTAAACTTCAACAGTTTCCAATAGGGTACGTAAACCCCAGTAGCAATAAGCTAATAATTTCATGTCAGGATAAAATAGGAAACAGCACTGGTCTACGACTTGGAGTTGACAGCCAAGAACAGGGTTTAAGACCTTGCTTTGCTACTTGTTGGTAGCACAACCTTGAACTACAAATCTCCCCTGACCGACCTTAGTTTCCTCATCTGTCAGTGTGGATTACAAGTTCTACTTCCTAGGGCTGCCATGAGAGCTTCTCCTGAGATTTTGATGGGACTCACTTTGTACATGATTCACTCTCTTCCTCGAGTGCTGCCTTGCTCGGGTGGATCTCAGCTACCAGGCAGCAGCACACCATTTGCAGTTTGGATTCAATTTCCTCTTGACTCTCCTCTTCATGACAAACATGATAAAAGTGAGAGAGACAGATGGCAAGACTTGATTCACTTTTACAAAATGTTTTTATGGTGTGAATATAAAACTGAAAATGAAGGGAATGAGAAGGTTGCGATATCAGGGGAGTTGGGGAGGTGGTGAGCCCAGCAGGGAGGTTTTGGCCTCCAGGAGAAAGCTAATTGCCCATGGCTTGAGCACTGCTCCCTGCTTACCCATCCACCACTCTGGACACCCTAGGACATCACTGTCAGTGAGGAGAGACAGAAAACAGATAGGCTTTCTTCTTAAAGCATCTTCCTGAAGGGACACAAGATACTGGTCACTTACTGGCCGATGGCGCTGGGTCAAACCAAATGATGCTGCCCTTCCTAGCAAGTGAGGCAATGTTCTCTGGCTAAAGCCAGGGCAGTGCAGAGTTTGCTTTGAGCCTGGGTCCCTCTGAACATTCGATTAGTCCAGGCTTTCTCAACATGGTACTGTCAACATCTAGAGCTGGATAGTTCTTTGTTGTGGCTGCTGTCCTTTGCATTTGTGTATGCTTAGCAGCATCCCTGGCCTCTACTCACAGATACCAGTAGCGCCCTCACCAACCCAGTTGTGAAAAACAAATCGCCCCAGCAGCTGGCAAAACTGCCCCCTACTGAGAACTACTGGGTTATGCCCATCAGTTGAGGTGCCCAGGTCTGCCGTTCTTGTAAGGATGGATAAGCCAGATGGAACAGGCAGAGAGCTACCTGGCAGCCCTTTGCTGGGGATCTTTTGCTTACTCTCCACACTGAATCAAGGAGCTCCCCTGGCCTCTGGCTTCTAGTTGGCTTTGGCCAATGAGGAGCATAGGGAGGAGATCCAAGGAAGGGCAGACGGTGAGGTCAAGGTATTCGTTTCCATTATTCCTCCCTGCAGGTTTGAGGGGCTGGCTGCTTGCTTGCAAAAGGCCACCTCTCCCTTTTAGTGGCCTGATGCAGGTTCTGGGACCTGCTTCTCTCTTAGCCGCATCAGTCCTGGGGGTGCTAACAGCTTCTTCTCCCGCACTGCTACCAGCTCCAGGGTGCTGCATGCTTTGGTCATTTCCTTCCACCCTGTCTTCATTTTTCTGAATTTCTCTGATAACTACATTTGAATGTGCCCTCTGCTTGCTATTGAAACACAACTGATTTTTACAAACAAATATTTATTTTTCTTGTGTTAGTTCATTTGACCATTCATTTATTCAACGCATTGTTTTACATGTCTACCTATTGTGGGTCAGGCATGATGCCAGGTACTGGGGGCACAGAAATGGATCGGACATCATCCCTGCCTGAAGGGAGCTTACAGTCTTCCTGTGGAATCAGACAGGAGGATGGTGATAGTCTGAGACCTGGTGCTCAGGTGCTCTGCGAGACGTCTGGCAAAGCCCTGATGAGGAAGAGTATGACCCAGGGAGCCTGGTAGCCCAGGGGAGAAGGTACTGGATCTCCCACAATGGTGACACATCATCAGGTGGTTCGATGAGAATGTCCCCAGATCACAGCAGCGCATCCTAGGCAGGGGCACAAAGTCTGCAGGCCCCTCTCTCCAGGCCCTGGGGACCCTCCCTGGGGAGGAGTAAACTCTGTATTTCAAGCTAAGAGCTTCCTTGCCAGGCCTCCAGAGCTTACTTATCCTGAGGCCCTCCACCCTTTGGCTATTTGAAATCCCTGACTGATGCTGTGAAGAGAGAGAACATTTCAGGGCAGAGAAGTCTTTCCCTGCAGCGGCTGCCAAACAGGCTCCTTGCCGAGGTACCTCACTGCTGCCTGCCAGCCAGACATATTTCAAAGGTCACAATTTCCTCTCAGTGGTTTTCTACACAGCTAAAGTTTCCAGGACCCTGAAATAAATTAAAATATTGATTGATACTTAATATTCTCTCAAATCTCTCAAAATCTCCAGGTCTTATATAAATCAATGTGCCGGTTCTAGGGACTTACTCAATAATCTGCAAAGTATCCCGGTAATTACTTTTGGGCTCACCCCATGGCAAAGGGAGGCCACCTTTCCATCATTTTTAGGGCCCTGGGTACAATAACTGATCAGGGGACTCTCATTTCTTATTTTAATTACTGAACCTCTTCAACACGGTGCCTTGGACACGAGTCTGTTGGGCAGACCTGGGTCAGGAACTCGCAGCTCTGCTGCCTCTTTGCTGCCCTGCCTCATTCTGCTGCTCCCCTCCACCCTTCCCACCTCACACCCTTGCCTTTTACTCCAGTGTCCTTAGCTTCTTGGCAATGATACTTCAGAAATTAATTTAATAACACCGCATTTATCCAGATTAAGTAGAGAGCTTGTCTTATTGGGGAAAAGCTTCCTGAAAGCCCAAGCACATGAGCCCTTCTAATGCTGCCCAAGGCAGCTGTCTGGATTTCAGGAGTGGGGGCGGGATGGGGAGGAAGAGGGGGAAGATGGGCCATATGCCTCCCATAACTGCTCATTTCCGCTGCAGTAAGTAATAAAGTGACTTCAGCTCATTAGGGGCCAGTGGGGTTCTCAAAGAAGGGAGTGTATTTCTAACGAAGCTAGAGATGCTGCCTTGTGTACGGTCCTCCCCAGCTGACCCCAACCACGTCTGAGCCTCGCCTTCTGCTGCAGCATCCTCTAACATCCTCCTGTCTTCAATGCCTGCCAGGTGTATGGCCAGCCACCCTGGAACATGTTTTGCCTTTTCACCATTCTTAACCTTTGAATATATTATTCTATCTGGGATGCTTTGCTCCTCTTTCTTGCATCTGAAAAACTCCTGGTCATCCTTCAAAGCCTACTTGAAGGCTGGGTGCAGTGGCTTATGCCTGTAATCCTAGTACGTTGGAAAGCTGAGGTGGGCAGATCATTTGAGGTCAAAAGTTCAAGACCAGGCTGACCAACATGGTGAAACCTCATCTCTACTAAAAATACAAAAAATTAGCCAGGTGTGGTGGTGCATGCCTATGATCTCAGTTACTTGGAGGCTGAGGCAGGAGAATCACTTGAAAATAGGAGGTAGAGGTTGTAGTTAGAAAAGAAAAAAAAAGCCTGTTTCAAATGTGAACTCTTGTGGGGTGCTCCCATGTTTCCTGTGTTTTCCTCTGCAGCCAAGGATTCAGACAAGTTTTCAAAGGTATTTGCAGACACATCTGCAGGTGTCTGGCTTCCCATTACCTTAGAGTAAAGCTCTCATGGTGACCCACAAGACCCCATGTCATCCACCTTTCATTTTCTCTCTGGGATCCAGTAACACTGGCTGTTTGGAATATATATATATATTCCATGTATATACACACACACACACACACACACACACACGCACACATATATGTGTGGAGAGAGAGAGAGGGAGGAAGTATATAATGAACAAATGAATGAATGAATGATAAAGTTTTATTTGTGGGAGTTGATTCACTATGTGGTGAATCCCTGACCCCCTGGACAGGTGTCTGAGCCCCTTGGAGGAAAGGGCACAGGCAGCACTGAAAGAAGCTGTTATCACAGAGGGGACATGGAGGTCACATTTTAGATCTCCAGGTGAGCATGTTGCAGCATAATCAGGGCATGGGGTCTTCTGCTCACTTCTGCTTGGTATGGAGTGAGCTTCAGGGCCTCAGTGGGGGCACCCTGTGGAGCAGAAGCAAAGAGATCCACAGACCTTGAGACCTGTGGGGAAAGGGAGGGCCACCTGGGGCTCAAAGAACTTGCTCATGTGCAAATGTGCCCAAGGCCTCCCTAAGAGCCCAGAAGCATTCACAGGGTTCTTTGGAGTTGTGGTGATCCTGCGTGAGCAGAAGGAAGCTATGACACAGTGAAGTCTCAGGTAGTACTGTCACCGGGACCCTATTCCTGCCCACAGGCTAGAGGAGGCAAGGGGTTTCCTGTTGTATTGACAGCAACATCTTGGGTTACAAATAGATTTCACACTGAGACATATGCCTACCTGTTCAAAGTGGCTGAAGGGCTTTAGGCCAATATCATGGAAAACACTCTCCAGCCAGCCGTCTGAAACCTTTCTGGATTAGGACTGATATTTTCAAGCTTATTTTCCTCAAACTGCTGAGTAGAAAATGAAAGAACTTTTTGGCAGGTCTTTGCATAGGCCCATAGGCCCATAGGTGGGGCTTCCAACCCTATATTACAGGGTGGCCACACACACACTCATGCACACACACACACACACACACACACACACACACACACGAGCACACCTGCACCATAGCAGGCAGGAGCCGCAGGAGTGAGACTGGTTCTTCAGCGATGGTGCCTTTCCAGTGGGGAGCCATCTGCCCTCTTTCTTCTGCCAACTGCAGCCAACTCCCTGGTTCTTCCTTTTTGTCCCACAGCTCCAAATTCCCGAAAGATGGGGTATGCATAGTGGTCATAATCTTATCCCTCCCCGCAGCATGGAAACTTAGGGTTCAAGACAAAATGTCTACTTTTTTACTTTTTTGTTTTTACTTGGGAACATCTGGGAGCTAGACCAGTATACAGACCTGGTGGGCTGTGGCTAGAGCAGGAAGCTTCTCACCAGGGCAGTAGCAAGTGCTGGGATGAGATAGGCCCAAGAGGTGGGGCTTAGGTGACTAATTAGAAAAGGCTAGAAGAAATGTTAAAACTGGGAGCAGACGCGGAAATCAGAGAACCAGGAGACAAGAGCAGGCACAGTGGTCACAGAGAAATTGAGGAGGCTCTTGGGCAGTCTCCTGGAACAGGTACAGTATTTGTTGCTGACTTTCACAGACCTGCAAAAGTGTGATAAATGGGTAGGCAGCCTGGATTTGAGGCACTGGGTGGGATGAACAGTTAGCTTAGATGGTTGACTTCTATATGGGAATCAACTCTTTCTTTCTCAGTCTTGCCTTTACATAATTGTGTTAGGATAATCTTCATTCTTGTTTTCTCTAAGGTAATGAGGGATAATAATTATCAGAAATTTTATATTCTGAAGAGAATGCAGATCTGAATTTATCCATCTTTATTCATTTTTCACATTTTTTTCCTGAGGTAACCACTTGCCTCTTCTACATCTCTTTCGAGGAGACACCTTCGAGAACTTTCACTCACTCTAGGGGATGTTGCAGTCCTAAACAGGGACTTAGAAAAGTGGAGTTCCAGCCCCTTCCCCAATTACACATTGCTGTGTGACCTTGCGTATGTCACTTACCCTCTCTGGGCAGTTTGGCTATGTTATCTTCAAGGGCTCCCCAGCTCTGCTACTCTGGGATTCTCTAAGTCTGTCTTCTTTATGGATTAATCTCTAAGCTACAAGGACACCCCCATCCAGAAATGTCATTCCAAATGTTCACTGGTGAGCAGGTGTCTGCCCACAGACCCTGCTCCCCAGATGCTACAGGCAATTTGGGAACTATATTTTTAAAATCACCACAGATGGGAAGACTAAATTGAAATGAGACTTGTTTGAAAACGCTGCTTTTAGCATTTTAGCCCCATCCCTTCATCCTTCACTGCATTCAACTTTTCAGATGGCTGCCCCCAGTAGCCCATGATCTTTTTGATTGCTCAACAAAATCTCCTGGAAAAGAGCTTCTGATCACTGCTAGCTCTGTGGTCCCTCCTTCTTGCCATCCCATAATTCTTGTTCCAGTCCATTTCAGGGCTATTGAAGTCCCATTTGATCAACGTTATGGCCTCTTTACTGACTGTTGTCTGCATAAACATGGGCAGATTTGCTTTTTCATCATGCCCTAGGGGTCTGTAACAGTGTTGATGATCTTTCCTACTGTCTTAATCCGTTTTGTGCTGCTATAACAGAATACCCGATACTAGGTAATTTATAAAGAACAGAGATTTATTTCTTCCAATTCTGGAGGATGGAAAGTCCAAGGTTGAGAGGCCTGCATCTGGCGAGGGCCTTCTTGCTGTGTCATTGCATGGTGGAAGGGTAAGAGAATGCATATATGCAGGAGAGAGAGAGAGAAATGGAGGTGGACTCATTTTTCAATCAGGAACCTACTCCTGCAATAACTAACTCTTGCAATAATGACATTAATTCATTCATGAGGGCAGAACTCTCATGACCCAATCACCTCTTAAAGGTTGTATTGCTCAACTCTGTTGCGCTGGAGATTAAGTTTCCAACACATGAACTCTGGGGGATGCATTCAGACCATAGTACCTACCATATCAGAAAGTAACCTTAATCTAAGTTCTAGGCTGAGCATGTCCATTGCATACATCATCTTTTTATCCACACAGTAATGCTCTTCCTGCATCTATATTGCTACTTTCCTTTCCTACACAAAATCTGGGATCTATATTTTTAAAATCACCACAGATGGGAAGATTGTTTCCTGAAAACAATCTTTTTTCAGAAATATATCCAGAATTGGGATGATTTTTGACTTTAACAAGGCTGTCCCCGACTTGTTGAATGACATGCCTTCTGGGTATAGTGCTTATCCTGGGGACGAGTCTTGTCCTGGGAGTAGCCTGTCAGCGGGCAGAGCCTCAGGTGGGCTGGATGGTGAGCTGTAAGACAAGTTAGGAGGCAGGTGAGGGCTAGGGTGCAGTCATGGGATGGGTTGCAAGTGTGAGCAGCTCAAGAGCCAGGGCAGGTGGGGTCAAGGCAGAAAGGGCTAGCTGGGAACTGGGAGCCAGGAGATGAATGGAGAAAGTCAGAGCCAAGGGTGTTGGTAGCCAGGTGGAATCCAGAAGGTGAAGGCCTGGAACCAAGGCCAGCTAAACCCAATGCTGTATTGGGAATTCAGGCAATGTGATAGCCTGGGACCAAGGAGAGAATTCTGGGGATCTTGTATTCGACTGTGGAGACAAATGGTCTGAGTTTAAATCCTGGCTGTGCTCCTTACAGCTGAGTGTCTGGGAGAAAATTATTTAACTTATCTGTGCCTTGGTCTCCACATCCATAAATTGGATGACTATAATAGTGCCTTTCTTGTAGGATTGTTTAAGTGAGTTAAGACATGTAAGGTTCTTAGAAGTGGTACTTGGCCTGTATTAACATCGGATTCAGCTATTTTCTTTTTAAAATTGACAATTAGATCACTTTGCACATAGAGGATTCTGCCTCAAGGGTGTGTTTCAGGCTCTGAGCAGCTTCTGATGCTGCTGTACGGGGGAGTATTCTAACTCAGGGAAGGCCTGGCCTTGGTTAGCTTGGGGCCCAGGTCCCAGTTCTTGCCGTCACCATGTATTTGTTAGTGGGATAATTGAGCAACTGTCTCTTTTTATTTTTAAGTTCTGATGGAAATGTGGAAATAAAACAGTATATTCCTGCAATAATCAGAGTGTGGGCTTTTGTGTTAGTCAGTCCTGAGTTCAAATCCCCTCTCTTCTATTCATTCATCATATGACATTTAGTAAGTTTTCACCTTTTTGAGTCTTGGTTTCCTTATCCACACAATAGAGATACAACACATATCTCACAGAATGAGTTTGAGGTTCAAGATAAAGTATGTAAAGCACCTGACTTAATCCTTCTTTTCCTCCGAAAGGGCTCCCATGTTGGCTAGGGCTAACATCTCACCTGATGGTTTCACCGGAGAAGGATCCACTTCCAAGCTCACTCACATGGCTGTTGGCAGAATTCAGTTCCTCACGGGCTTGCAGGCTGAGGGCTCTTGGCTGGCTGGGGCCATTCTCCATTCCTTGCCATGTGAGTCCCTCCATAGGGTAGCTTACAACGTGGCAGCTTGGCTTCCCTCAGAGTGAGGAAGATGGAAACCAGAGTCCTTTTGTAACCTAATATTCGAAATGATATCCCATCATTATTCATCGGCATCCCTCACTCAAGGTAGAGGAGATTTTACAAGAGCGTAAACACCAGGACAGGGCATCACTGGGGCTATTTTGGAGGCTGCCCATCACATTCTGAAACCTCTTTTCCCTCACACATGTCCCAATACTTCCCTCTCCAAAGGCACCATTAGCCACAACCTCTGAGGTATTTTTCACTACATCCCATTCCCTCCCTCAACCGGAGCCAAACTCCAAAGGCACTGAGTCTTTCAATGTTTGAGCAAGAGACTTATCTTAATAAGAGCTCTCAATATTCTATTTCTCCTGTGAAGATTCTCTTTTTCCCTCCTAGAGCCCTCTAAAGTTTCCATTTCTTTAAACAGAGAAAGAGAAGCCTTTTTCTCTACCATTTCCAAGAAAATGTAGTAGCCAAAATTCTGTCTTAAATGTGACTTACTACATACTTGACTTCTTCCTTCATCTTGTATTCAAGAAACTTCTAACTTCACTGCTGTTAAATAGTCATGTCCTCTAACCTGATCCCAACGGCAGGGTGGCCCTACCATCCACTCCAAAGCTGAAACACATTTGAGTAGGGTTTGCCGATTTCTTCTGCCAGGACTCTCACGGGGCTTCAGTAGCAGTCAGTCTGAGAAGAAAAGAGTCAGAGATGCTGAGATGGAATGGCTGATAGCAAAGTGGGACCAGCGTTAAGGAGCAGCAGACAGCTGTGGGATGCAGTTAGATATAGGAGGCCTGTAAGCAATTACACTTGGAACTCAGCAAGGAATCCTAGAGTAACGATCTGTGTCATAATCCTAAATGAAAGCCAGTGGTCAGAGTTCAAAAGAAGTCAGAGGCAGCAGTAGAATAGCAGCTGGAATAATCCTGGAGACTTAGTAAAGTACTGAGAGGTAGGTGCTAGGATTAATGGGCAGCATGGGGCTCTCAGAGTTATAGCAATTTACTTAAAGTCACACAGCCCAAAAGTGGCAAAGGTGGGAATTGAAGGCTGGCCTGTCTGACTCCAAATCTCATGGTCTCTGCAGTATACCGTACTGCTGCCTAGATGACTACTACTTCTTCTTCTTTCTTCTTTCCTCTTTTCTTTTGTGAGACAGAGTCTCACTCTGTTGCCCAGGCTGGAATGCACTTACATGGTCATGAATCACTGTAGCCTTGACCTCTCGGGCTCAGGGGATCCTCCCACCTCAGTTCCTGAGCAGTTGGGACCACAGGTGCATGCCACCATGCCCAACTAATTTTTGTATTTTTGTAGAGACAAGTTCTTGCCATGTTGCCTAGGCTGGTCTCCATCTCCTAGACTGAAGCGATCCTTCCGCCTCTGCCTAGCAAAGTGCTGGGATTATAGGCGGGAGCCACTGCGCCTGGCCTAGGCTTCTGACTATTGGTGGACTTCCCCAGCCTCAGCCACAGATCCTGACCCCTTTCTCACCTCCTGACTGGTTCCAGGCTAGCTGATGCCCAGGACAAGGAAGTGGCAAGGACTGATGGACAATAGGTGGAAGGGTAGCGGATGATGAGCTTCATAGAAAACTATTTGCACAACCTCAGAGGTCTCTGCCCAGGCTGGGGCCTAGCTCAGTCCTCAGAGATGCTGGGAGAGCCCAGAACCTTAGTGTGGTGGAGCCTGGCTGAGCCTGGTTGGGTCCTAATCAGCTTCCTACTGGTTGATGCTAGGGCCACAGACGCCAACTACGATGTCTGTAGGCAGGACCCAGTTAGGTGAGTCCGCCTTGCCGGCTGTGCGCTGTCTTCTAGCTTGGACCTGATCGCCCTCGGTTTCCTCCCTGGGCCTCTCACACCCGAATCTCCCCTCCGGACGGTTGGCTGTAGTTGCAGCACGGTGCCCGCAGGGGGCGTGCGGTGCGCGGCCCAGGTTCCCCTGTCCACACCCCTCCAAGATGAGACACAGCCCTCAGGCTGCTGACAGCTCTCAGCTGAGTCTGTCTCCAGGCGTTGCCCTCAGATGCCGAGAGCCACCTCGCCCGTCACGTCGTCCCATTCCCAAGGACTGCGCATCTAATGTCGGGTCAGTGCAGGGGATTGGAGGGCCCGGGTCCTCGCCCTACCTCAGGGCACCTCCGCAGGATCCTCCCAGCTCCCAAGCTTCCTTGCAGGATTGCGGAAGTCTTCGCTGCTTCTACATCACCGTTCAGCTCCTCCTTCTGTCCCATCCTAGCCCCTCACTACTCCCAGGGGTGTGGGTCCTGGAGCATTTCCTGGTAAACACCGCACACACCATTTCCGTTTCAGAGGTGCTTCCGGAAGGGGGACCCGCAACAACTCCTACCCGCTGTCTTGGGTCAACAACGTGGGATCCTTCCTACCTCAAGTCCTGTCCCGAAGCCCGACTTAGCCAGACCTCGTGTGCACCACATCCCCTAAGCCCCTCCCCCAGGCTGGGTCCAGGGCCCCGACCCTGGGAGAGAGAATCAGGCAAGTCCAACCCCTCCAGGATCCAGGTGTGAAAGATCCGCGGCAAGGCACTTGGCCGCGGTGGCATAGCACGGCCATGGCCCGACGTTCTCCTCTTCTGTATCCCAACCTCATTTCCACTGTGCTCCATGGCTTTTCTCCTTAACAAATGTCATCCAGTCCAATAACCTTCTTGACCTCGAGCCCCTGCCCCTGGTGTTCTTATTTTAGAGTTCTCAGCTTTCCCATCACCAGGGATCTCTTTTGTGTTATTTCAAACCATGCTCTGCCATATACCCTTCATTTGCAGATAATAATAAATTTGTTTTCACAGTGTTATCATCAAAGCCATATGTAACTGCCAATCAGAGCTTCTGAACCATGAGAGATAATCATAGTTGGCATAAATATTGAATTGATATAAATTAAAGCTCGTTGCTTCATTTAGTTTGGCAACGGTAGGGGGGTGGTTATGGAGAAAAGCATGCGCAGCTTCCACAAGGAACTTCAAAATTATGAAAATAGCAAGTAGACATCTGTGACTGTTTCAACTACAGAGGCAAAACAGGTCCTTGATCCCCCCAACTCTACAGCATAAAGCTCCCTGAGCCCCCTGCTAGAAGGTGCCTGAAGGCAACTTTCCTCCAACCAGATACTGAAACCACCACCCCTGAGCTCTCAGTGTCATGGAAGCCTTGCGTGCGGGACTGGATGCCTTCTCATTTAAGGGGAAACTGGGCAGGGCTCTCTGTTCCTGCCCCACCATTAGAACCCCTCCATTCTTTTGATTTTCGAAGTTAACACACTGGGGCAGAGGGAAAGTGGGCCCCACTTAAACTGTGATTAGTCGTTTATCCCTTAGTTGCCAGCTAAGCCCTTTGTAGAGTTTCCAGACAGCTCCTTAAAACCAGATGATTTGGGGTCCCAGCAAAACCTTTCAGTGGTAGTGAGGGCTCCATGCTGGATTGGGAATGGCTTCGGGTTCTCCAGGTCCTGTGTTTGTAGGCATGATGTGTCCAGGTATAGGAGTGGGTGTCTATGGACACTCTGTTCGGCACACCATCCCTGGCCTAGAAGCAATGACATCACGTCACAGAGCTGCCCTCAGCTGGAGAGTGGGGGCGGGGTGTGAGGTGGAGATCCCGGGCTCTCCCACACATATACCATAGAGCATCAGCTTCAGGTCTCGTGGCAGCCTAAACTTTACCCAGCTTGCCTCCAAAATACTGTTGGCAAGAGCGTGCACCAAACAAGGGGCAGAAAAACGATTTACATAGAGATGGAGGAGACAGAGCTGCCCAGGGAGCCCTGTTTGTCTCAGCTGCAGCCTGATATGCTGAGGTCTCTTCCTACCCAACCTTCTGTAGACTTTCTACTGTTCTTCCCCAAGCCACTCACACTCTGAAATCTTCCCAATGGACCTTCAGCATCATGAGGAGGTCAGACCTTGCAGGAGAGGACCATGTGCCGCAGAGCTGATCTGTCATTCCTTAGAGAGATGTGAGATGAAATTGTCCATGACTCTGCCCCAGGGATCCTGTATGAGGGGGCTGCACATGCCTATGCTAGAAACCAGATTATCAATTATTTTTTTCTGACAAAAAGTTAGTCTACGGAAGATAAATTCTGCCTTCTGTGTTAAATGTATCTATTACATATGTATGTGTGCATTTCAGTTACTTAATTTTTTTTTTGAGTTGGAGTCTTGCTCTATCACCAGGCTGTAGTGCAGTGGTGCCATCCTGATTCACTGCAACCTCTGCCTCTTGGGTTCAAGTGATTCTTCTTCTTCAGCCTCCCAAGTAGCTGGAACTACAGGTGTGTGCCACCACACCCAGCTAATTTTTGTATTTTTGGTAGAGATGAGGTTTCACCATGTTGGACAGGATGGCCTAGATCTCTTGACCGCATGATCCACCCGCCTCAGCCTTCCAAAGTGCTGGGATTACAGGCGTGAGCCACCACACCTGGCCTCAGTTACTTAATTTTTAATAGGAATCGTGAGATATGTATGATCTTTCCAAATAAGGCTTAAATTAAAACACTTTAAAGGTTTTAATTTAATGATAGGGACTAGGAGACTTGAACAAGGAGTCAGGCTAAGAAAGTTGATAGAGCTGTTTTGAGACAAGTCATTAAGTGTGCAAAGATGATAAATTGAGTTAAGAATACGCTTGCCTTTAAAGTAATACCACAGTAAAGCACCAGTTTGTTTCTGGAGAATCTGGTCTAGGATGCCCAATTGTTTAAGAAAAGATACCTATCAGAAGAGAAAAACACAAATAACTAAATCTAGTAATTATAAATAAAACAAAACCCTCTAGGAAAATGGCTGATTCAAACAGAATTGTGAAAGCATCTTCAGACTGAGCTTATCGTGTGCATTTTCTTCATCAGTTTTAAATGAGGTCAGGCTCCAGTGAGCCCAGAGACCTGGTTTTAGGGATGCGCCTCCACCTATCAAACCCTGAGTGCTGTACCTTCATACCTCTAATTGTTTGGGTTTCTTCCAGTCCCCAAGGCAGTCCTTCAAATATCTCTTTGACTTCTTAAGCCCTCCTGATTTCCAGAAGCTCAAGCACCTCATCTCTTTTCATGACCAGAACCTGAATCTTCCTTGAACAGATTCTCTTTATTTTCTTTACACTTCTAAAAATATTGTTCTTGGTCAAGCAGCAATCCTGTACCCTCTTTCAAGCCAATGTGCAGGGGAAAGGGCACCCTAGGAGATGCTGGAGGAGTGGTTGCTTTTGACCTGTGGAAGATGACTATCTGTAGCTGTGGGATTAGGATCCAGTAGGGCCATGATCACGGGGCCCAAAGAAAGGGACCCCAGGCCTTGAGATCATAGCTTCTCACAGTTTTAACTCATCACCACTGAAGCATCAAGGTTAGTATAAGGAGGTCAGTAAGGGGCCATTTTTCTTTTAAAACTTCAAGATTGTTTGCTAAATTTCTACATGTTAAACCCTACTGGTTGCAGATGGTATCCTCAGGTGACTTTCACAGATAGCTTAAACCCATTCTTCCTTGTAAAGTTTTGTGCTTTGTGTGTGTGTGTGTTTGTACAGAGGTTGCTGACTGGCTACCTCCTTGCTGCCCTGGACACAGCCAGTTGGATCAGGCCCTTTGTGTTAGACAAGAGGGAAGCCAACCCCCACTAAGGTGTATTGATGTGAAACCTATTAGCCTGACTATTCAGTAAGAATGATTTGTGTTGCATAGCAATGACCCAAGTCAACTGAATCCTCACTTTTGGAAAGATTAAATGCAAGCTTTAAACAATGGAGCAGGGTTTGCTTGAATTCAGGTTGCATCCTGAATGAGTATGACTACAGTTCTGGTTCCCTGTGAGAAGCCCTGGACAGTTAGGATGATGGCATCCCATGGTTCCAGCTGTCATAGCTTCCTATTGCTGCCGAAACAAATGGCCACAAACTTAGTGACTGAAAACAACATTGATGTATTCTCTTACTGTTTTAGAAGTCTAAAATCAAGATGTCTGTGGGGCTGCTCTCATTCGGGAGGCTTTGGAGGACAATCTGCTTCCCTGCCCTTTTCAGCTTCTAGAGGCTACCTGTATTCCTTAGCCTGTGATCATTTCCTCATGTCACTCCATCCTCTTGCTTCCATCACCACCTTCCTGTTTTGGTGGTCACATCTATTACTGTCTTTGGCCCTGCCTCCTTCTTGAAAGGATCCTTGTGATTACATTGAGTACATCAGGGTAACAGGATACTCTACCCATTTCAAGATCCTAGTCACATCAGCAAAGTCCTTTTTGCCATATAAGGTAACATATTCACAATGATAGCAATAGGAGGCAGCCAATGATAGGGGCAAGTCCCCGACAAAACCCTACTTTCAAGCGAAAAACAGCCTGAAGGCTGAAAGACTGGGCTGCTGGTCCTGGATGAAACCTATGAGCTAGAGTGAGAACTTCTGTTCCTGTTTGCCTGCCCTTTCCTGACTGATTCTTTCTGAATAATGCCTTTTAACCAATCAAATCTTTGCCTTTTCTAGTGCTACCTATGGCCTGCCCCTTCCCCATTCTGAGCCCATAAGAAGCCCTTGACTCAGCTATATTAAGGAGACTTTCCCACCTTTGGGTAAGGGGACTACAAGAACTCAGGAATTGGTGTGCAAGCCAGATTTGATCAACCTGGGTGGGCTGAGTGGATGGGCCATCTCCTGCAGCAGGTAGCGTGACTGAACGAGGCCTGGGTGGGGTGTTGCTGGCCAGAGGTCCTGGCTTGCAAAGTGACCAGGAAGAAAATCCTGCATCAATAGCTTCTGAATTAGGATGTGGAAGTCTTTGGCAGGAGGTAGGGGGTTACTCAGGCTAACCATGTGTTTTACTATAAATTCTTGCAACAGGCCTGCATTTCTGGTGGTAAGAATCTATCCAATTCTATGCTGTTTGTACTTCAATATATGTCCTGGGCATATCCTCTGTAAGGGACAGTCCACGTATTACATAAACAGACCCTCCTTGGCAATAGTCGGTAAGTGGTCGATCTAATTTCTGGTTAATGACCTATTGAGTAATGACCCATTGACTTGCCATTTGTCAGTGACCCACTGGCTTTCCAATCATCAATCAGCTCCTGAAGGATTTGGATGTAGTGACACAGGCCTGTAGTCAATTGTTGGTAGGCTCTTTAGATTAGAAGTGATCTAGAGTCAGGATTAGGCCAGCCATCGCATTAGAAAACTGTGTACAATATTTGTAAGCAGAGGAAGCTGATTGATTGAGAGAATCATGAAGTGGAATAGAATTAGAGAGCCCCTGTGGACTTTGAGAGACTGAGACAACCAGATGCAAACCCTGCAAGGACTGGCCATGCTTCTTCCCCTGCCCCTTTCATCTAAGGTCTTTCTGTGTCATTGTGATAAGCCTCATCTCTGTCCTCTAGCCAGTCAGAGAACAATTTGATTCGCTGCAAAGCAAACAGCTTCAGATAGAAACAGTGACTTACAAGACGCTTTAAAGCACAGAACCTGTGTTCGGCGGGAGTCTTCCAAAATGTCAGAAGACCAATGAAGAGGAGGTGGGATATTTCTCCTAGGTTCCCCTTATATCCAGGGTCTTCAATTCCTATGCCCTGGTGGCTCTCATACCCCACACCTAGAACTATGGAAACTCTAAGGGTAGACCTGGCTTCTACAGCATTGATAAAGACAAGGGGTTACAATTTTCTCAGGGTTGAGTCACTGAGAGAAAACAAAAAAAAACAAACAAAACCCAAAAAACTACTCTCACATTCCTACCCTCACCATGTTATCTCAGCTCAAAGTCCAGACTTCTGCCTCACTTTCCTATGCTCAACTCTAGGTCCTCACCCTCAACCAGAACCATCTTCCTGGAGTGCCTTCTGCTCTCTGGACTCATGTTGCCATAGCTCAGAAGCTTCCAGCGTCTGTTCCAGCCATGCCTGGGCTTACCATGGCCTCTGGACATTGTGACTTGCATCTCTTAACCTCCTGGCAGGCTCCTCACCATCATGCCCCTGTTCTGCCAGGTTGGGGCTTCCTCTTGTTCCCCACCAGTAGGTATGTGTGTGAAACCCAGTGCCTCACTTTCCTTGCACTCCCTACCTGCCCGAGGATGACACTTCAGAAAACACCTGTGAATCCCAGAGCTATGGATTAATGAATTGATTTTTGTTTAGCAGTATGCGTTTTGTGCAGTGAAGTATTAATGGGGTCTCTGCTGCCTCCAGTGCCTTAGTTGTCAGGAATAAATTGAAGACCCGAAACTGCGGAGGATCCAGCTGGTGATTTCATTTTCCCTCATTTTTCTACCTCTGGGAAAATAGGCAAATTAATGAGAAGCCAGACCTCTCAACTTGGCTGCAACTTGTGAGCGGTTGTCCAGGGAATGCAGGTTCATGAGCTCAGCCACTGTGTCTTGTGGTACAGGGTCGCTGAGGGTCCTGCTGCTGGGTCCCAGGATCCAGGGCACATAAAGGGGAAACCCAGGTCCTGCATTTCTGGGGTGAGGGAATCCGCCCCTTAGACCACCCTGCCAGCTTTGGTGTTTTTATTTCCCTTCCACTTGTGGGTGCTTCTACTATGGAACTGATATTGTTTCTTTTTAACTCCTGAGGTTGTCAGACAAGACCTGGGTATGGAGAGAGGATTCCAAGGCACATCATGTTGGATTCCTGAGCCCAGCACACAGCACCACAAGCTCTGCAGTTGGCCCCCCAGCCTGTCAGTTCTCAGTCCCAGCTCTAGTCCTGTTGGTGAGGAGACTCGAGCAAGTCACTTATTCTTTCCAGCCCTCAGCTGATTCCTGTCGGCCCTGTGAGCTCTCAGGGTGCTTGCAGCCCTAAGAATCTGTATTTTATTTATTTGTATCTGTATTTTTATCTGTATCTGTGTTTACTGTTTTTCAAAGCATCGTGTAGCCTTCTGCATCAAAGATTTCTATGGATTTTGCCACCAGACTTTCTGGTGATGAAAATGCTTTGGAGAGAAGCCACATCTGAGAATGTTAACAATGCATGTCTTAAACGTCATTACAAAGAGGCTTCCTTCCAGTTTCCTTCACAGTCCTGCCTCCTTGGATTGGGAAAGAGCTTTGTCCTCCTGTTGTCTCTCCTCCTGTCTTCCGGTATTCCCTCCATCTCCCTCTTGGCAGCAGCACCACATGCATCAAACGGTGGGTGTTTCCTCCTTGTCCATCAGCTTGGCCATGTGGCTCACTTGTGGTATTGCAGGACATTCGACTCATTAAAAAGTCTTCGTAAAGTTCCTGAACTCTTGATCTTGGAGGGAACAGGTTTCAGCCCCGGGTAGGCTGCCAGCTCCAACAGCTTCTCTTACAAGGTAACTGCTTCTGATTTCTCCAGGCAAAAATATAGAGCTGTCCCCAGGGATCCCCCAATCCATTAATACATTATTTTAGTGCTTCCCAAACTTGAGTTCAGAAAAAAACCGTTCTTGTCTGGAGGATGTTAACTGATATGCCAAACATAAGGTCTTCCACTTAAATCTATTCTTTTTTATTTAACCATGAAACAAAGTTAGTCATACGTTTCTACTTGAGAATTTCTCAGAACCTTTAAAATATTAGTGTGTCCCGGGAGTCTTCTGAAATGGGAATAAGTCTGCAGCACTTTATTTGGTCTTGGAACACTTTGTTTCTAGAGCTCTGATTAACATCTCCCTCAAATAGTGTTTAGTGGAACACATTTAGGAAAATGTTTTTCTATTATAAGATTTATCACACTGTATTGCAATGATTTATTCTCATGTCTGCCTTCCTCACCAGGCTGCTATTTCCTAAAGGGCAAGAAATGTATCTTACTCATCTCTTTATCCCTAGCACCTAGCCCAGTGCTTTGTAGCTCCCCTATGGAGCGCTTGCTAAGGTCACCAGCAGCCCCATCTCTGTTCTCATCTTATGCAAATTCCCAGCAGCAATGCACTCAGTTTGGCACTCCTTCCTCTTTCAAACCCTTTTCTCTTGGCTCCCGTGACACCACACTCTCCTGGGAGTCTTCCACAACACTCAGGACTCCTTTGCAGTCCTTCTATTGAACACTTCTCCCTCACCTGTTATGGAAATATTGAAGTGCCCAGGGCTCTGTCTTTGGACAGTTCCGATGCTATAGCTGCACTCTTTCCCCAGGGGACCTCAAGCAGATTCATGACATGAAACACTTTCTGCAGGCTGGTGATTTTCATGCTTATGTTTCTAGATATGGCCTTTGAGTCAGACTCATGTCTCACTACCTATTTGATATCTTCTCCTTGATGCTAATGTTTAACAAATCCCAAACAAAGCTTTTGATTTTACCCAGCAAACACGTTCATCCTCTGGTCCTTCCTACATTAGTTATCATCCACCCGGGGGCTTGCTTGTATCTAAACTCTGAAACACATTTGTCTTAGTCTGTTTAATATTGCCATAGAGGAATATCTGAGGCTGGGTGATTTATGAAGAAAAGGGGTTTATTTGGCTCATGATTCTGCAGGCTTTTCAGGAAGCATGGTGCCAGCATCTGCTTCTGGTGAGGGCTTCAGGCTGCTTCTACTCGTGATGGAAGGTGAAGTGGAGCCAGCCTGTGCAGAGGTCACATGGTGAAAGAGGAGGCCAAGAGAGAGAGAGCCAGTGCCAGGCTCTTTCACAACCAGCTCTCATGGGAACTAATAGAGAACTCATTCATTACCGCTAGGACAGCACCATGCCATTCATGAGGGATCTGCCCCCAGGACTCACATACCACCCATTAGGCCCCATCTCCAACATTGGGGATTAAATTTCAACATGAGGTTTAGGGGAATCCAAGCTATAGCATCCTTCCATTTCTTTACCTTCCCTTTTAATGCACTGACATATTCCACTGGTACTGTTTCTGTGATCACTGAGATTATTGTTTGGCAGATACTCTCCTCCCCAACTCTCTGAAGAACATACTTTCCCACAGAATTGATTGTGAACCTGTTTAGGTGATTTGCTTTGGCCACTGGAATGTTAGCAGATGTGTCCAGAGCTGAATGTGTTTGGGAAATGTGGTTTGGCGCTTACATCCTGTGTCAGTTATCAATATATTACCTCTCAGCTCCAAATTCACCCTTCTTCATTGCCATTGTGGAAATGGCAAGAGGCACTTTGATTTTACGTTTGCCAGTTGGTGTAGTCTTCAACTTCATTGTTGAGGACCCTAGATGTGCTCCACCCCCTCTGCACACCTGCCCACCAGCCTGGTATGTCCTGCTCCCTCGAGGGTGTTTCTACTTGCCTGAGGGCCATGGAACAGCTCTGGGTTAGAAACCCAGAGAATGTCTCTGCCATCGTATTTCTCTTGGACTATTTCGTCTCCTTTCTTCCATTCTTGCTACCCTGCAATAAATCCTGATCCCAACTAGTTAGTGATGTTTCAGTGATCATACATAAAGTTTTCATATATATCAGGTTCTGATTCAGACTAATTTATCCATTCTAGCATGTTGATTCATCTGTTGATATTGGGTACTTAACACAATATTTTCATTATGATATCTTTATAAAATATTCTCATATCTGGTCCTCCCCACTGCTCTTAAACACACTTTTTCAGCAATACTTTCCTGTTTACTCTTCCAGATGAATTTTAGAATTATTTTGTCATGTTCTCCAGAAAACTCCAATATTATAAGTTCATTTGGGAAAATTAACATCTTTGTATTATTGAGTTTTTGCATATAAGATATGGACACATTTATATTTAGTTAACTTCTTTTATGTCCTCAATAAAACATTCGGATTTTCATTATAGGCCTTGCACTTTCTTTCTCTTTTTCTTTTTTTCTCTCCCAGGCATTTAAGTCTTTGCTATTATCGCGCATGGGATTCTTTTATATTCTTTAAATAATTACTGTTGGTATATTAAAAAGTTATTGATTGTTGCATGTTTATTCTGTAATAAATCATCTTATTGAATTCTTATTCTATGTGTTTCCATAGATTCTCTTGAGTTTCTTGGATATAAAACCATGTGGATTATAAATAATGATAGTTTTCCTCCTCCCTTCCAGTAACTATACATCTTACTTATGTTTTGTATCTCATTATGCCATCCAGAACTTCTAGAACAATGTTAAATAATAATAGTGTTCTGGAAAATTTTTATATTCCTATGCAAAAAATGAACATTGACACTTTTCTCATTCTATGTTAGAAAATTAACTTAAAATGAATCATAGACTAAATGTAGGAGCTAAAACTATAAAGCTTTCATAAGGAAGTATAAGACAAAAAATCTTTGTGTCCTTGGGTTAGCTAACATGTTTTTTAGATATGACACAAAAAGCATAAATCATGAAAGAATGATAAATTAAATGAAATTGAAAAGTTGATAAACTGAATTTTATCAAAGTGGAAACTCTGACTTTTTGAAAGACATTCTTAAGAAAGTGAAAAGACAAGCCACAGACTGGAAGCAAATATTTTCAAAACACAAATTTGACAAAGAACCTGTATTCAGGATATATAAGGAATCCTTACAAATCAGTAAAAGGAAGACAAACTGACAAATAAATAAACAGGTGAACAGTTTGAACATATACTTCACCAAAAAAGATGTAGTGGTGAGAAATAAACACATGATAAGATGCCCCCAAATCATCAATTATTATAAAAATAAAAATTAAAGTCAAACCAAGATATCATTGTATATCCACTAGATGGTTAAAATTTAACAGCTGATAGTAACAAGTGCTGGTGAGGATTCAGAACAACTGTAACTCACATAAATTGTTGGTGGGAATGCAAAACAGCACAGCCCCTTTGGAAAACGATTTGACAGTTTTTTAATAAAATTAAACATTTATTTAATATGACCCAGCATTTCTACCTTTATTTACCCAAGAAAAAAGATTATGCTTATACAAAAATCTATACACAAATGCTTATAACAGCTTTATTTATAATAATCCCAAACTGATAACAACACAAATATTCACCAATCGTTGAATAGATAAACACATTTGGAACATTTATACAATGGAATATCATTCATGTAACAACATGGATGAATCTCAAAAAACAGTTTGCTGAGTGAAAGAAGCAGGACTCAGAAGGATACCATCTGATTTTATTTATATGAGATTCTAGAGGAGGCCAACTTATAGAGATCGAAATCACATCAATGTTTTCCAGAACTGGGGTGGGAGAGGGTATTAACTATAAAGGAGCTTGCAGGAAATATTTGGGGTGATGGATACTCTATGTATTGAATATCATGGTGCTTCAATGACTGCATTTACTTGCTGAAACTATCAAACTGTACAGTTTAAGGTAATAAATTTTATTGTGTGCAAATTGTACCTCAGTAAACCTGACTTTTAAAAGAAATAGATACACAGGCAAAAAAAAATTGTGTTAGCAGTAATTCTTGTTTTGTTCTTTGTTTTAATAGGAATGACATTATTTATGTATTATATCCGGCCACAGGCTTTAAAAAATAAGACATTATTTATTATGTTAAAGAAATTATCTTCTGTGTCTCTAAGCTTTCCTGGTTGCCAGTAACAGAAACTGACTCTGGCTGATTTAAGCAAAGAAGGAATTACTAGCAGGATTCTGGATGGTTCAGAGAGTCACTGGAAAGTCAGGAACAAAGGGTTCCTAGGCAGCTGGCACACAGTGCAGATCATGACATGGGACACAGAGGAATGGCTGCTTCCATCTTTGACCGTGAAATGCCACATCTCAAAATACCAACTCTGCTGGTCCCCAGAGCCCGGATACAGCTACTTATGCTTCTATCACTGTGTCGCTGGAAACAGATGTTGCTGCTATTACTGGAACCACCATAAAAGATTCTCTGCTGCCTGGTTTCTTTGATCCCTTATCTGAGCTTATGCTGAATGCTTCACTGTTGCTGCAAGGAGGGGACCAATACCCAGGATGGTGAGCACCTGGTCTTTTTTCCATTTCTACAAGGAAAAGTGACTCTGCCTCCCACCCAAACTCAGAAAATGGGGAACTTCCCAAGCTCTGGAAAATCTTCAGATGTGGCGTGCCCTTTCCCTAAAAAATCCCTCTCACTTTACACTTGTATCATTTAGTCGTATTTTGGAGAAGGTCCCCTTTAGGAATTGATTTTGAATCTTCATAAATGATTTTCCTGCTCTTCTTTGAGATAATCATATGGTTTCTTTTATTTGACCCATTTGATATGTTCTATAAACAAATTTACTAATATTAAAACAGCTTTGCATTCTTTGGTAAAGCCTATTTGGCTGTGGTAAATTACTATTTTAATATACTGTTGAATTCAATTTCCTGGCATTTTGTCTAGAATTTGCACATTTATATTTATGAGTGAGGTTGGTCTAGTTTTATTTCATGCCATCTCTTTCCCAGCGTCAGTAACATTCCGGGCTTTTCCTCTCAGGGATTTCATGCCCCCTGGTTGGGATTTGAGCCCTGAACTATTTTTCATAAACCACGGGCTTTACAATAGCCCACATGGCTCATGGAGTGTGAGGAAATTATGGGAACGGACACAGATATGGTGAGAAACTCTAGATGCCCGAGGCATCCCTTAAATCACCCTGGACATTTACTGAAGGCCTACCATGTGCCAGCTGCTGAAATATGTAACCTGAAGCTTAAATAAGCTTCTCTGTGGGTAGAATTCAGATGAACCATGAAAACATCTGAAAATAGAGACCGGAAGAGGAGACTGGAAAGGCCATCTCACCTACCTGTGTCTTAAGGCAGAAGGGGAAACTGAAGTTCAGCGAAGAGAAGAGAGCTGCACCCTGAATATGACCCAGGTGTCCCTGACTCTGTCCCTTGCTTTTTCATAGACAGGACAGCCAAAAATGAATGAACAAACAAATAGAAAAGGTCCAGACTCTGGTGAAAAACATGTTTCAGGCCCCTCGGCAAGAGTGGGCCAGAGAAACGTCTTTACGAGCTTTGTATTTGTATGCTGTATGGTTAGACGCCAGGCCCCTTTCAAGATCCCCTGGTCTCAGGAAATTCTACAGACTTCTGCCAGCCTGCACATCCTTCATTAGTCCTGTCCAAAGATAAGAGAGCAAGTCTTAAGCCAAGACTTCTGGAGCCTGGCTGCAGACTACACATATTAGCTGTGTGATCTCAGGTTGTAAAGCCTCAGTTTCTTGTCTATAAAATGGGATAATAAGAGTGTTTAAAGTTAAACTCGTCTAGGCTCAGAGAAGCACTCATTTGTTTCTACAAAGCACCTGCTCTGTGCCACACCTGTGCCTGATAGTGAGACTACAGAGATAACAACAGTTCAAAATGATGTATTTTACTATAGTGTATCTGCATTTGTTCCAAATACATGACTTTTTGCTCACAGGAATGGCATCTTTAAAAAGTCCTATCTTTTATTTTTCTCTTGAGGCTGTATTTAATAGAACAAAAAGGTCTTTGGATAATTATTAAGAAATCATCTCATCACCCTCTCCAGGCTCTGTGATTTTCAGGTGGGCCCTCCCCAGGGCAGCCCTAGCTGGGGGATCTCCTGCAGCTGGAGCCCAGAGCAGCAGTCCCAGGCTGGTCACTGTGAATCCCCATTTCCATAACAGGGAGACATCTCCTCGCCTGTGGGTGTTCCCTTAGGCCATGCCTGGAGGTAGGGCTGTGCTCCCTGGCCTGTGTAGCTATTGTCTTGTTCAGCAGTTTGGTGTCTGCAAAACTTTGCCTTGCATGTGGCGTGGTGCCCAGGTCTACACTCCCAACTCCAGCAAGCTGTGTGGTCTCCATCTTGTTACTTTCCAGAATACATAACAGACCACAGACAAACACTATTCCATACAGAAGTCTGCAGACATCCCTGACTTTGTAACAGCCCTGGCCCAGGGAAGAATGAGCCCAGGGTAAAGAGGAGGCCCTGATGCACAGCAGATGTTCTCTCGAATGAGTGGCCAGAGCTCTGCTTTCACCTTGACTATCAATAACTCGCTAAGTGACCTTGAGTGAGTCTGTTTTCCCCTCTGGATCTTGGTTTTCTCATTTTGCACAATGAAAATCCTTCCTACAGTATGAATTTCCCTGGGCTGTTGGGCTTTAAAATAAAGTAAGTTAAGACAGAGGTCTTTGGGAAGGTTAAAGCCGTCGTGATCAGGGCGCTCTTACTGGTTGAGGTTTTGTTGAATTGACATCCAATATGAGAAGACGCCTTAGTCAGCAATCATTTGAGTACCAAGAATAGAAACCATCAAAACTCCCCTTAAGTGAAGAGATGGAGGGGAATTTCTAGGCACCCAATTGCGGGAATTATAACGGCTTCACAGAGACTGAAGGCCATCAAGGTGACTTCTTTCTCTTTAACTGGTGCCATGTGCGTGCCTCTGCCCCAGCCTTCTCTTGGTAGACCAGTTCTTTCTCTAGGGCTTGTAATTAACCTCCCCAAACTCAGCTACTATGAGGTTCTGCCTGATATGGGCACTAGTCTGGCCCTGGCTTCTCCTAACCTACAGCTATGATACTCAACATCACAGAACTGTCTCTGTGGCTGTAGAACCAGCTTGGGTGAGGGGTTCACCCTTAGTCCGATCACATGTGTGTGCTGAGTAGGATCCCATGTTACTGAGAACTGAGAGGCAGCCTAGTACTCAGTTTGCTGGAGCTAAGTCATCTGTCTCCATGCTTCATTTTACAAGAAGTAAAATGAATCATGGAGTTGAAATGACCAGTAAAGGTCACACAGAGATGCTGTGGCTTGAATTCAGCCCTTCCAATGTATGACAGAGGCATCACTGTAGCCCTTCGCTGGTTCATATGTAGAGGGGTGTTGATGCTTGGTGGATGTGCTCTGTAACAGAGACGTGGAAATCAAAACCACACAACTCCATAGCCAGGCTGGATGTGCCAGGCTTGTCTTCATAAGGCTGGGAATTACTGTAGATGGGCAAGGGCTGCCCAACACGAGGGGAACACTGATGCAATGCTGGGGTCCCACTCTGAAGTCTGCAGGCTGAGTGAGGAGGCACCAGATGGATCTGCATAGCAATCCGGGGGACATTCCTGGGGCTGATTTAATGCCTCTCCCAGGGCTCACTAGAACTGGGCAGATCATTCTTACAGTGTTTGTCAGCCACGAGGAGGCCTCCCCAGGATGCATCTCAGATGTCTTCTGTTGCCTTCCAACTTTTTACCTCCATATATGGTGGCAGAAAGCATGTGCCATACCCTGTACCCACACCATCCCAACTGCACCAGAGAAGGGAATGTTTATTTTGAGAGACAGGGCAGGCTCTGGGGATGTACTGGAGAGCAAACAGGCTTATGGCTGACAGCAGAGGACAGACAGAGCCACGCTGTGCTATGTGCTGTGAAAGGAAGGGGCAGGAAGCCATGAGAACACCTGGCGGGGTCTCTGACCTGGCTCAGGGAGGACCTGCCAGGATGACCTCACTGAGGAACAGTGCTTGGACAGATAACTGAAGGATGAGTTATGATCATAACTAATATTTTTGAGCACACACTAAGTGCTCTGTAAATGCTGAGTCATTTACTCCTCTAGCTAAAGGTTCTATTATTGCCTCCATTTCACAAATGAGGAGACTGAGATACTGTTAGCTTTTGCCAATTGTCTAAGACTACACAGTAAAAAAAAAAAGAGGGGGGAATATACAGCTGGAGATTCAAAGCCTGTCAATCTGACTGCAGAGTCTGCATGAGTAACCATGAAACCACAGCAGATGTTAAGTAGGCAAATGTGCAAATGACAGAAGGGAGGCTCAGAGAAGGCAATGAGAGTAGCCCAGACAGGTGGAACCCAGCAAGCGAGGTGCAGCCAGGGGCAACATAAGGCTTGGGGCCTTGCAGGGCCTTGAAGAGCCTTGCAGGGGCTTGTGGACCACATTAAAATTTGAGTTTTTATTCTGAGTGCAATAGGTAGGAAGACGCAGAAGGAATTTAAGGACAGAAAATACGTAAAGAGAATTGTAATTTTAAAAGACCATTCTGTTCTATTTGTGGAATGGTGAACAGATTGGAAGAGGGTAGGAGAAGATGCCAGCAGACAAATTTAGAGACCACTACAGGGGCCCAGGGGAGGGGCAATGGCGACCTGAGGGTGGGGAGGCAGCAGCAGAGAAGGAGAGAAATGGGAGGGAGAACTGGGGAGTTCTTTAAGAGGTAGGATTGACAGTCTTTGGTAATATGGGGGTTGCAGGAGGGAGGTGCTGAGGAGACTCTTTGGATTCTGAGTTGTACAACTAGATGGAAACTGGTGCCATTCACTGTGATAGAAGACATTGGGAGGATGGACTTATTTTCTGTACTTGTCCACACTTTTATGTATGTGTGACTCTCAAATTCTAAGGATAATTTTACTTTGAGGATGTTTAAGAATAGTGATGTGTAAGAGGTTTGGTGGCTCTGGGAAATGAGAAAATGGCAACCTGGTCTTTTCTGTCACTTATGGATCCTGCACTGTTACTAAAAAAAAAAAAATGACTTAGAGGGTGGAGCCAGACACACCTCTCCCCCAAGCAGACCAAAGGGAATGAGTTTCTTAGGCAGCCTTTCTGAAGGTGAGACCTCAGCCCTGGCTTTCCAAGCTCACTTTCCAGAAAATTCAGAAAATTTATACCCCTTCCTAGAATTCCACATTCCCCAAACTCAGTTCTCTGAGGCAGGCCTGAGTAGGGAGGAACACCCATGTAATCATATTTAGCAGGCATGAAGCAGGGGAACAGAAAAGTACCAGGGAAACTGTAAAAAGTTTCTACTCCAGCCATTGTAGCTGGGAAAAAATTTAGAAATAGAGGACTAGGAAAAAGCCACTAAATACAGTGAACCTCAAGTAACAGGAAAAATCATTCACCTTCCACCCACCTAAAAACCCCTCTTCCAGCATAGAATTTCCGCACTCATCACAGGCAAGGGCATTTTGTGAAGCAGGTTGTAATGGTTACTGTGATATAGGTCCAGATCCCCCCTTTGGACTGAGGCACTCATTCCGCCAGCAGCTGGGAATAGTGGTCTCTCAGCTCACAGCTGAGGCTCCTTTGGAAATTGCCCTCTATCTCCCAAGACCATGCACTCTTTCCCGAAGCAGCCTTGCCTTCATTCCAGACAACCCTGAAAGCCATCCCAGGTCCAAGCAGAATCAGTTCCTGTTGCAAGTGCCTCTCAGCTCACCTGCTCCCTCTGCCCCACCCTGTTCCCTTCACTCCCAAAAACACAGCCCAGTAAACCACCTGCATGTACATCTCCATCTCATAGTCTGTTTCCTGGGATGTTTGACCTAAGGCACTCTGCTGGCTTTGTCATGTGTCAATTTGGCTTGCTGACATGCAAGGATTCCCTCTGCATGTGTTCCTGGTTGAGGTGGGTCACCTAGGAGATCCTCTAAAGATTTTTGGGGGACAAAAGGGAGGGAGGCAGTAGCTGTCATACAGCACATGCACACTGTGGTTAACTTGCTGACTCACCTCCGTAGTGTGAAGCAAAGCTAGGCCAGGTGTGAGTGTTTAGTGAGTGTTTAGTTTCGGGGTCTGCTTTCTGCAGGATTTCTTCTTCACCAAGATCAGAGGCAACAAGAATAGTGGGTTCCATCCTGTCCTTGTGAGGTCCCAGCTTGTGCCTGTGAGGTACGTGGACTATTTAACCAGCTCCCACAATGCATATGTCAGTTACCTGTAAAAGGTCCCTTAATCAATCTCTCTCTCTCTCTCTCTCCTACTAGTTCAGCTTCTTTGGCCCAATTCTGACTGATAGACACACATTGTAATCAAGAAAAAGCTAAAACTCCTGCACAAACTAGTGCAGTAGCTAATAGGGTCAGGCTTAGTGAGAACAACAGGAGCTTAGCTGACAAAGTCTGTTCTTTGAAGACAGAAATAAGGGCAGTATGTCCACCCTGGTACCAGGATGTGAAAGACCAGGTTATCCCAGCCTAGAAAAGAAGGTAAAACAAATGGGAAGGCACCAACAACAGAGCTGGATAATGTTAGATGAGACCCTGCCCCAGCCACTCCTGATGTAAGGCTGCACCAGTGTGTAATGTGGAGGGACTTGTGGTTAAATCCTTACCTCTCACCGGCCACAGCATCACACTGGACTCTGGATATATGAGCGTATGTAAAATAGTACACAAGTTCATGCCATTGTTTGCCTCAGTTCTTCTCAGTGCCTCCTTTTGTGATCCATCAAAGGCCCTGAGTCTAACCACCTCTTCCCCTTGCCCTCGCCCCCAGCTAACTGGGGCGCTGCCCAGGTGCAGCCGATCAGGGCAGCCACCTCCTGCAGATTCGGGTATGAGCTGAGGCTTTTCCTGAGGGGTTTTGCCTTTTCCAAGAGCATCTGTTTTCTCGTCATGCTTGCTCCACTTCTTTCAGGAAATAGTTACTGTACTTTCTAGCTTTTGAGCTTGACTGCATGCTGCCCCTCAGGGTTTCCTGAGTTGGGAGTGATTTTCCCAACATGGAAGGATGAGGGATAATCTAGCCATAAGGAGGGGAAGCAGAAACAGAAGGTTTCCAGCTGAGCAATAAGAGGGGAAAAAGAATAATAGCCTCAAAGGGGAATAGGAGGAAGAGGGTTTATTAGCCACTATTTGAAAATACAATGGTCCCAGAGCAGAATTCTTAATAGATTCAATGGTTTTTACACATATTTGATCTGCAAAGTTGGAAAATGCCTGTGAGAAAGGAATACAGAAACTCCTGAGGGCAGCTTAACTTTTGATTCTGCTCTTCTTAGAAGATCCTGTCCCTGGCTCTTTAGCCCTTAGGGCCTTACCCGGAGATTTCCTGCCTCCTTCTCAAACTTTCCCTCTCTCTGAGGATCAGACTAAGTATAGTGGAGCCAGTTCTCTTGGGAGGGCTGTGCTGCTTGGAGGCTGCTCAGGAATGCTTCTGGCAGGGCTGAGAACTTTCTTTTTCTGTCCAATTCTCCCAACTATTAGCACATCTGCTCACTTTGGTGGGCTGTAAAAGTGCCCCCCTCTCCCAAAAGATATTCATGTCCTAATCCCTAGAACCCATGATTGTTGCTTTATATGGCTAAGAAGGGCCTTTGCAGATGTGATAGAGAATCCTGACTTGGAGAGATGAGGTGGATTACCCAGGTGGGCCAGAGAGCAATCACATGATCCTTACGGGAAGGGGACAGGAGGAAATTTGACACATAGAGAAGGCCACAGGATGATGGAACAGAGAGAGACACAAAGATGCACACTTTAAAGATGGGAGTGATATGGCCACAAGCCAAGGAATGCCAGCAGCTGTTAGAAGCTGGAAGAGGAGACTCCAGGGAAGAACGAGACCCCGCCAACACCTTAATTTTAGTGCAGTGATACTGATTTCAGATTTTGGGCTCCGAAACTGTGAAATAATGTACTTCTCTTGTTTTAAGACACCAAAATTTGTGGCTTCTTTGTCACACAGCCACAGGACCTAATATATAGACCCTTTGTGTGCTTCTGGTGGAATGTCTCCTACATCAACACTGGGAGAGTGGGGACCTCCAGAAAAAGGGTATGGGGAGAGGACAGTATGTGGAGATCTCAGTCCCTGAGTAGGTAGGGGGGCTGGGGGCCAGGGAACTGAGTTTAGACCTAGAAAAGGACCACTGAGCGCAAGGAGGCAGTACAGTCCAAGGGCTGTTGATTTGAACACACATGTGTTTATATTCTGGCTTGACTTCTGATCTGTTATTTCATTTTAGGCATGCTCTTTAAACTTTTTGAGTTTCCTTCTCTGTAAAACAAGAAAAATTATATATACCTTATCAGCTATAGGAAGAATTTAATGGGATGAGGCAAGTTAAAAATAGTGTGCATAGTTCTAGCATACTTAAATGCCAAGAAGGTGATACCTACAAGAAAAGAAAAGATACGACAATTCAGGTATGGTTCTAGCAAGCCTAGCTTCTGGGAGGACAAATCCCTGTGGTCTGACTACTAAATTGTACCTCAGTTCACAAGTTTTCCAGGGCTGCAGTCAGGACCAACATGGTATCTGTGTGCATTAGAAATATGGTGTTCAGGACACAGGAAGGAACCCGGCTTAGGGAGGGAGGGGGGCAGGAACCAGGTAGATTCGAGGCACCAGTGCTAGAGGGCCCCAGGGTGGCAGGCAGCAGGTCTGGCTCCATAATTTGCCAGGCTCAGTGCAAAACAAAAATGTGGGGCCTCTTATTGAAAAATAAGAATTTCAAGACAGCAACAGTATTAAACCAAGCATGCAGGCTTTTTGAGCACAGCCCCTTCTGAACGCAGGGTCCTGTATGACGGCTTAGAGTGCAGGTTCATGAAATGAGCCCTGCAAGGTTTGAGACAATTGGGAATGGAGGATAAAGTCCAGTCTGAGAAAGGCAGAGTCCTGCTGAGTCCCAAGGCGGTGCTGCTCAGCCCTGACATGCATAGGAATCACTAGCCCCTCTATGATAATAGTACTACTGATAATAATACCACGTGTGATAACATTACCTTAGTAGCCTGTATTTATTGAGCACAAACCCTGTGTTAGAAACAAAGCTAAGTACTTTACAAGGCGTTGTCTTTTTCTCCATGGTTTGAAAAGAATGAATAATAATACCAATATATGGCAGGTGATTATCAGTGATCTTATATATTAACTTATTTAAAGGCATATAAAGTTTTTACTATTAATTTTTATGCATCATCTTGCATATGCCTTCCATCATCCCTATAGCTGGTACCACCACATTATGCCCATTTGACAGATATGGAAACTGAAATTGAGAAAGGTTCAGTAACTTATGTTATCTGTCTGGGTCCAAAGTCCACGCTGTCAAGCTCTCAAGTAGTTGGTCCTAGTTATAGATAAACCGAAAGGGATTGAATGTTGGCTAACACTGAACAATTTGCAACATGCTTTCGTGCATGATTAACTTGTTATGGCCACCTGTGAAGCATTGCTGGTATCCAGTTTATGAATGAAGAGATTGAGGCCTGGAGGTGTTAAGTGAGATCTTCAAGTTCACAGCCAGTAAGTGGCAGAAGCCAAGCCCAGGGGCCGTGGGATTTGTGAGCACACCATGCTGCCTCTTTTCCATTGGAGGGACAGTGGAATGAGGTGTATGCAAGGATCTACATCCAGCTTTGAGGCTGATGAGTTTGGGCAGTGGCTCCAGGGAAAGGAGAAGTCTGGGAACAGAACAGGGGTGGTGGGTGGCAGCAGAGGGAGTTGTGGGTGGGGATGGGAGGTGCTCCCATGAGTGGCCTTCCCAACAGCAGGTGTTGCACTCCTGCTGCCACTGAGGACGTTCCCTCTTCTGAAGGACTCTTTCATGTTTCCGGTGTGCATTCCCCTTCCCCAGGCTAGACAGGCGGCTGAGCAATGGGAGCTAAGAGAGAGTTCAGACTCCCAGGTTCAAAGCCTAACTCTCTCACTCGCAAATTTTTCTGTTTCAGTCAAGTGGAATGAATGATAGTGCCCTCCTAACAGGCTTGTTATGAGGATGAAATGAATTAATCCACATATATCTCGGAGAAGAGTGCTCACCTCAGAAGAAGCATGTTAGCAAGGTTGTGAGTACGTGTCCTCTTCCTACAGAGAGCTCTCATCCTAGGGTGTTGGTTGGGACCACAGCAGGTCCCCCTGAACTGAGAGGCCAGCTTCCTTGCCTGAGCAACTGTCGGTCTTCCCCTGACTGGCCGGGCCCAGGCCTGGACCTCAACCTCTTCCTCATTTCCACTCTGCCAACATTTTGGCAGCAGCTCATTGTTGAGAGTCTATCAGATTCTTTCTTTTCCACATGGACTATATGATTTTCAGAGAAAAGGACACCAATTTTCTCTCCAAGTATGATAGACTAGATCACCTCTCATTGGGGTAAGGAGGTCTCAGTTCTGGTCCCAGTGTTGCTATTTGTTAGCTGTGTGATTTTAAGGATAGCATCAGAATTCTCTGGGTCATGGTCTTCTCACTAAAGAAGGAAGGAGTTTGATTGAATTTTTTTTTTTTTTTTTTTTTTTTTTGAGATGGAATCTCGCTCTGTCGCCCAGGCTGGAGTGCAGTGGTGTAATCTTGGCTCACTGCAACCTCCACCTCCTGGTTGCAAGCTATTCTCCTGCTTCAACCTCTCGAGTAAATGGGACTACAGGCATGCACCACACTGCCTGGCTAATTTTTTATATTTTTAGTAGAGACAGGGTTTCGCCATATTGGCCAGGCTGATCTCGAACACTTGACTTTGTGATCCACCCGCCTTGGCTTTCCAAAGTGCTGGGATGACAGGCATGAGCCACCACACTTGCCCGAATTTAATTTTTTTAAAGTGCCTGAGCCACCACTCCATGCCAGGTAATGTATGGCGGTGGGGGGGGGGGGCGCACCAGGGGATGTAAAAACAAAGGTTCCACCCCCCCCCCCAAAAGAGCTCCACTCTGGGGCAGAGGAACACCACGGTGAAAGGATACGTCATCTCCTAGCTATGTTTGACTCTGACTCTAGAATTATCTGTTGTCACCCTTGAGTCCTACCACCGCTATCGTGCTGAACAGTGAACAAATACGTCTGTTGCTAGTCCTTGCTCTTTCAGCAGGTATCCATTCTGTCTACAGAAAAATTCCACTGGACAGCAACCCAAGTTCTGAACCACTGGTTTAGCGTGGCATGTGTCCCCCCAAAAAAGTCCTCTTCCTGGTTGAAGTCCAAGGTTATGGTAATGGATTCCAAAGTTCACATTCAGATATGAGATGTATGGCCCTGAGTTTCTCGGGGTTGGTAATGCCAGAGACATTCTCCCAGCTCACCTGTGCCCTTTTCTAGGAGGCCTCTGCCTGATAGTTCAAATCAGCAGGCCTGGAGGCTTCTGTCTCAGTAATTCAACAACTACAGCAGCTGGTTCTTTTCCCTTAAGATTTAATACTTGTCATTTATCTATGTCAAAACTGCAAAGGAGCAAGTTTCCAAAGACAGATTTATTATGTGTGCTGAGTGTCTCAGGTGCAGCAGTGCATATAGATGGGCTGAATTCCATGTTTTCCCCGGGTTTTTGTTCTATAAAAATAGCCACTTTTACTTTGTATTCAGACAAGTGAGAAATATACAGTCTTGAGCTGTGAGTCACCACGGGGCACTCACAGACAGTAACATTATTGTGAGACGGGGCTCCAGCCATTGGTTTGAGGATCAGCTGCCTGCCTTGCACATGGGTTGGCTTAGGCAAGCAGCAAGTTGTAAGCAGAGCTGGCTACATAATTTGTGAGGCTCATTGCGAAATGAAAATGTGGAGCCTCAAGGTTAAAAAGCAGGAAAAAAAAAAGTGCTGTTATAGATAAAGCTTTTTTTCCCTTTTTTCTGCAGTCTCTCTTCCAGCTTGTCATGGTGTTTTTCATTTGTTATTTAATGTCATTCTAAGAAAAATTAAAGTTTTCAATTATTAGCATGAATTTTACAGTTTATCTTTATACTGTGCAAGGCAAATATAAATGCAAACAGGAAAGCACTTAATGTGCATGTGGAATCACTGAACACATACAATTTGCATTTTGCAGCCCCTTCCCAAAGGGTGCCTTGAGCTGTCCAGAAGAGACAAACTGAAGCCGGGCTCTGGAAGGGAAGAAAAGAGAGAGGACCTCCTCTTTTGCAGAGGACCCTCCTGGAAGACATGCTGCCAGCTGTAGCTGGCTGAGGGAGGGCTCCAGGTGTGGGGACTCTTGCAGGGGAGTGTGGAACCTCATAGGTGCCCCAGACCTCTGCCTCTTGATAGAAGGGCATGCACACTGTTCCTGCTTGAGGGCTGCCAAGGAATCCTACCTGAGGCAGCCAGAGGCAACTGGAGCTGTGGGTCAGGAGAAAATTAAACCAGGCATGTTTCCTTTCCATGGGCTGTTGCCCCTCCAACCCATGGCAGCTGCGTTCCCTGGAAGATTTTTGAACCTGTGTGCTGGGATGTGCTTGGTACCTGGATTGGGTAGGTGAGGCTAGATCCCCTGGAGATGGGGCCTCCAGCTAGCCATCCAGCAGGTGTGTAGGAGTGCTGCTGAGCCTCACCACCAAGACTCTGTGGGTGTGCACTGGGCCCCCGACTCTCCTATGTCCTGTCTGGGGTGGAGAGCGGCTACAGTTGTGGGGTGGGACCTGGGGGAGAGAGAGGCTTCACAGCCCCCACTGAGAACCATCCTGGGAAGGTGGGAAGAGGTAGGACCACAAGTAAGCTGAGGCTCTAAGCCCCTGTGAGTGTCCCATTGCTCCATTAGACCTCACAAAACACAAATTCAAAGATACAATTCTTAAGAATTTCAAGATGGCAACCACAGAGTATTAAACCTTCCGAGGAGGAAGCCTAGTATGAGGCCACTGCCCATGAGGGCCGCCCTGGTTGTAACTGTAGATCCACAACATGGCTTGGGACTGACACTACCCTACATAGTAATCCTTGGAGCTCTGATCCTTTCAGGACCATCACCCAGCAGGCCAGTGGGTTTCAGCACTGTGATACAGAGGAGAACACAAGGAACAAATGTTAGAGACAGAGGCAGAAACCCTGGACCCTACTCCTGCTTCTGCATGACCCTATCATCTGTTACCTTGATAAAATCATCCCACTTTCCTACATTTACCTCTTACCACAGGGTGAAGAGGATGGTGTCTGCCTTTCTCTTTTGCCTCCCCAAGATATTAAACATGGAACTCTAAAGGAAATTTATGTAGGTGTTTCCAATCTGTAGAAAGCAGATGTCATAGAATCACAGGGCTGAAGAGAAATTGGAAACCAGCTGGGTTTATTTCTTACTCCAGACTTCAATTCCTCCCTCAACATCCCACTAAGAAATTGACCTGTCTCTGCTTGAGTATCTTTTGTGACAGAGAGCTCACTACCTTTCAAGGCATCTCATTCAATGACTGGATAACTCCTATTGCTGTAAAGTGCCTAGAATAGTGCCTGGCACTATTAGGTACTATATTAGGTATTCCACAAATATTTTTTTCTTTTATGATTGAGGTTTTATGGTTGCATTGAGGCTCAGTACACAGACATTTCAATTTGTATACAATTCTTAACATACATACTGATAATCTAAAAAGCCATTATTGTAATTCCTTTTTAAGTTGTTCAAGTGACTTTCCAGCTTAAAAATTGGAGGCAAATTTTCCTTAAGAGGCTATCAGATACCAGAATACCAGTATCTTCACATATGGATAAACTGTTACATACGTCCCACCAATTTGAAACTGAATAGCATATACACCACATACTCAAATTTTCAATCTCCTACAGCACATTAACAAAGTTATTAGGAAAATAGGATTGTGACCAAAGATGTTACAGTGTGCACACAATTCTGACAGGAAGAGCCATGTTCGAGGGCTGGCTTTCTTTAGTAAACAATTCTACTGAAAAACAACGTGGAAACAGAAGTAATTTAAAATGTCCAAGACGTGAAATGAAGGACTGTGACTCCATGTTGCTATTCGCATGCTTTATATTGTAGTATATAAAAACTAGCCACCTGTCTATGGAATGTTAACACCCAAGACAGTCAAAGCCTCCCATAATTCAATATCCCACACTGTCTTCTGGNGAAGAGACAAACCAAAGCCTGGCTCTGGAAGGGAAGAAAAGAGAGAGGACACCCCTCCACTGTGCAAGGCATGCTGCCTGTGGTAGCTGGCTGAGGGAGTGCTCCAGGTGTGGGGACACTTGAAGGGGAGTATGGAACCTCATAGGTGCCCCGGACCTCTGCCCCTTGATGGAAGGGGCATGCATACTCTTCCTGCTTGAGGGCTGCCAAGGAACCCTGCCTGAGGCAGCCAGAGGCAACTGGGGTCTTTCCTTTCCATGGGCTCTCTCTCCTCTAACCCGTGGCAGTTGGGTTCCCTGGAAGATTTTTGAACCTGTGTGCTGGGATGTGCTTGGTACCTGGACTGGGTAGGTGAGGCTAGATCCCCTGGAGATGGGGCCTCCAGCTAGCCGTCCAGTAGGTGAGTAGGGGTGCTACCGAGCCTCACCACCAAGACTCTGTGGGCGTGTGCTGGGTCCCCGACTCTCCCTGTGTCCTGCCTGGGGTGAAGAGCAGCCACAGTTGTGGGGTGGGGCCTGGGGGAGATAGAGGCTTCACAGGCCCCACTGAGAACCATCCTGAGAAGGTGGCAAGAGGTAGGACCACAAGTAAGCTGAGGCTCTAAGCCCCTGTGAGTGCCCCATTGTCCCATCAGACTCACAAAACACAAATTCAAAGCTACAATTCTTAAGAATTTCAACATGGTGACCACAGAGCATTAAACCTTACGAGAAGGAAGCCCAGTGTGAGGCCACTGGCCATGAGGGCTGCCCTGGTTGTAACCCTAGATCCACAGCATGGCCTGGACCGACACTGCCCTACTTAGTAATCCTTGGAGCTCTGATCCTTTTAAGACCATCACCCAACAGGCCAGTGGGTTTCAGCACCATGACACAGAGGGGAACAAGGAACAAATGTTGGAGATAGAGGCAGAAACCCTGGTCCTGCTTCTGCATGACCCTATCATCTGTGTTACTTTGATAAAATCATTCCACTTTCCTACATTTACCTCTTACCACAGGGTGAGGAGGATGGTGTCCACCTTTCCCCTTTGCCTTCCCAAGATACTCAACATGGAACTCTAAAGGAAATTTATGAAGGCGTCTCCAATCCTTAGAAAGCAGATGTCATAGAATCACAGGGTTGAAGAGAAAGTGGAAGCTAGCTGGGTCAATTTTTTACTCTATACTTCAATTCCTCCTTCAACATTCCACTAAGAAATCGACTCACCCCTGCTTGAATATCTCTTGTGACAGAGAACTCCCTACCTTTCAAGGCATCTCATTCAATGATTGGATAACTCCTATTGCTGTAAAGTGCCTAGAATAGTGTCTGGCACATATTAGGTATCCCATAAATACTGTTTTCTTTCATGATTGAGATTCTATTGGTTGCGTTGAGGATCAGTTTACAGACATTTCAATTTGTATACAATTCTTAACATACATACTGATAATCTAAAAAGCCATTATTGTAATTCCTCTTAAAGTTGTTCCAGTGACTTTCCAGCTTAAAATTTGGAGGCAGTTTTTCCTTAAGAGGCTATCAAATACCAGAATCCCGGTATCTTCATATATTGATAAACTGTTAACGTATGTCTCACCAATTCAAAACTGAATAGCATATACGCCACATACTCAAATTTTCAGTTTTCCACAGCACATTAACAAAGTTATTAGGAAAACAGGACTGTGACCAAATATGTTACAGAGTGCACACAATTCTGACAGGGAGAGTCATGTTCAAGGGCTGGCTTTCTTTAGGAAACAAATCTACTGAAAAACAATGTGGAAATAGAAGTAATTTAAAACGTCCAAGACATGAAATGCAGGACTGTCACTCCTGACTTCATGTTGCTATTCATATGCTTTATATTATAGTATATACAAACTAGCCACCCATCTATGGAATGTTAAGCTAACACCCAAGACAGTGAAAGCCTTCCATAATTCAATATCCCACACTGTCTTCTGGTTGTACCAAAAAATAAACAACCAGCAAATGACTTTACCTCTTAAAAAGCATATACTTAAAAAATGGGATGAGGTGGAATTCCCTCCTTAAAAATGTTTCTGGAGCTACTAAAAGCCTTGCATTTACAAAATAGTTGATAAAAATACTCTTCTGGACTGTACAAGAGGGGAGACAGGGACCGCCAATAAGACAGGGTACATGATATTAATCAGACTTGGCTTCTTCCTCTCTGGCGTCATCAGAGGCTGGGCTCTCCTAGATTGCAGTTTCTCCGTTTTCTGCAGGTGAATGTTCTTTAGTTTCTGGGTTAGCCACTTGGCCTGTTTTCTCTTTGCTCCCCTTTTCCCTTTTGTTTGTACGTTGTTTGTCTGAAGATGTATCCTTTCCTGCTGCCTTTTTGGCCTCGCTCCCACTTTTGCAGGAGCAGGTTTAGCTGACAACCATGCCCATCCCCTCTTGGGCTCTTCCTTCGCTGCCCCTTGGGTGGAACTGCACTTCCTCTCAGGCATTAGCAGTGGGAAGGGCATAAGCGCAGTGCCTGTGAGCTGCGGTGCTCCGAGAGGCTTCACGAGGCTGGGCTCAATATTTGTTAATGATCAACAAAGTATTTATGTTGACAGCCCAAATCTTCCTTTCCATAGTTTCCACCTGAAGACTTAGCGCTCCCTTCTGGTGCAAAACAGAAGTGCCTAATCTGTCTTCCACGAGCTTCAAGAAATTCAAGAGGCTGCTGCTCCGTGGGCCTCGGTCGGTCTCCTCCGTGTTGCTCCCGGTTAAACTCTTATTCCTCAGGTAAGACGGTGCTGATCTACTCTCCGTCAGCCTGTGGTGCATAGTATTGGACACCACATCCCTGACAACATCCCGGATGTGACCTGACACCTCAGCGCTCTGCCACATAGAACCTGGTGTGCCCCATCTATTTGAAGAGCTGCTCAAGAGGCTTTGCGGGAGGTTTGGCGCCTCCTCACGCGCTCCGGGTTTGACGTGCCTCCCACCACCCCATACCCTTCCGGGTATACTTCCGGTCAGGGAGCCGTCAGCTCGCGGCTCAGGGGCATCAGCTGTGGTGGCTGAGGCTGGCTTACTCTTGCAGCCCCAGGAACGCAGAGCAGTCCAGCTCTGAAGCTGTGAGTTCTAAAGCCAGATATCTTCTCTAGGTGACTTTTTCTGACCTTATTCTCCCAGCTGAATAGAATGAACTTTGGTGTTTTGGGCCTCCAGTTCCTGAACTCTGGTTCTTCCAAGGCAGGTAAGGCAGTCTTGTTCCTCTGCTGGATGAATAATTTCAGGCCTCCCTGTGCTACGTGCTGGTCCTTTTGCCTGGAATACTCTTCCTGTCTTCTCTGCTTTCTCGTTCAAGTTTTAGCTTAGGTGTCACCTTCTCTGGGAAGCTGCCTGACCCCCATTCCTACCCACAGTGAGTCACCTGCTCTCTGTTCTTCACTTCCACGATGTTTCCTCTGGTCTCCATGTTACTCATTAGCCTAGGTGGCAATTATTTGTTGTGGTGTTTGTCGTAGGCTAAGATGGTCTTGTTAGTTTTTTCAGTTTTTGCATTTTGCTACTAAATGTGTTTTTGATAAATATATAAATACAATAACAGCACAATAATAGAATTATTTATTGAGCATTTACTATGTGAATGCACATGCATTTTCTTATTTAAGTGTTCCAATAACTCTCAGTTTTAAACACGTGGAAACTGAGGCTCTGATGAATTATGTAATTTGTTCAAGGCAATACTAGCAGTGTGTGGTGGGTCTGGGATTTAAACTTAGGTCTTTTAAAAAATTATTATTCTGGGCCGGGCGCAGTGGCTCACGCCTGTAATCCCAGCACTTTGGGAGGCCGAGGCGGGTGGATCACGAGGTCAAGAGATCGAGACCATCCTGGTCAACATGGTGAAACCCCGTCTCTACTGAAACTACAAAAAATTAGCTGGGCATGGTGGCGCGTGCCTGTAATCCCAGCTACTCAGGAGGCTGAGGCAGGAGAATTGCCTGAACCCAGGAGGCAGAGGTTGCGGTGAGCCGAGATCACGCCATTGCACTCCAGCCCGGGTAACAAGAGTGAAACTCCGTCTCAAAAAAAAAAAAAAAATTATTATTCTGGAGTCTTATTTTAAACTATGTAGTATGAATGTTTATTCTAAAGATTTTAAGCAATCTAGAATGTTATATCTTGCATCTAAGAAGATAGGTACTTGTCAGAAGGAAACCGATTGCTTAGAATGCCTTTTGCACAGAACTATTGCTAATATTTCTTTTTGCCGATAATAGGACTTAGACTCCTATTAGGCAGTACAACGTAGTGGTTAAGAACTGAGACTTTGGAATCTGCCAGACCTGAGCTCAAATCCTAGCTCTGATACGAAGATCTTATGTAAATTACAGTAACTTTCCCAAATCATAGTTTGCTTATACAGTATATAAAGAGTAGCTAAAAAAGCTATGTTGGAGAAATGAAACTGTTATTTACAGATGCTATGATTGTGTGCTTAGAAAATCGAAAATAATCTACTAACTATAGTGGGCTGAAAAATACACCTCCAACCCCACCTCCCAATCAGGATATCAGGTTCTAATCTCTGGAACCTGTAACTGTTACCTTATTTGGAAAAAGCATCTTGGCAAATGTACTGAACTCCCTATTTGCCTCAGTAGGGAAAGCACCAGGTTCACGAGGCCAAAGAAGAGACCCAGAGCCAGCAAAAGAGACATGGGGTTTTATTAGGGGCTCACATACAGGGGAGAGAGTCCAGTGGCGGTGGGCTGGGCAGGAGACTCACCTTACCTACAGAAATGGTCCAGTGGAGGTGGGCTGGACAACATAACCACATGGCCTAGTGGCGGTGACCCAGGCAGGAGAATCGCAACTTCCTTTCTAACTGTCATGAAGGAGAAAAACTTACCAATGTTACAAAATAAAATCCAGAAATAGACTCATATATCTAATTACCTGATTTGTGATTGAGGTATTGCATAGGAAAGAAGGCATAGTTTGTGATTGAGGTATTGCATAGGAAAGAAGGCATAGTTTGTTTATTAAATGTTGCTTCGTCATGTGCTTTATACAGTATTTTCACTTAACAGCCTTCCTTTAATGACCTCCACCTGGCAATCTTCATTTAACCCAAAAACTCAAGGCCTCAGTCCCCTGTACAGACCAGCCCATGTTCCACGGGACTGGCCAGGGTTTGTCATAGATAAGGAATGGATCTCCAAGTTGACCACTAATGGATTCCCTAGCACAAACATTCAGGTGCATCTGCCATACAGGGTCATTCTAAGGGTATGTTTACATCATTGTGATTAGGTGCATTTACTCTAGAGCAGATGTGATTAGAGATCTTGTGTTGGGGAGGTGGTCCTGGATTATCTGGGTGGGGCATAAAGGCCATCGTATATGTCCTTTTAAGAGGGATGCTGAAGAGGAAGGTTGAAGAAATTAAAGATGACTTCAATAAATTAAAATATATGTTATGTTCATGAATTAGAAACTCAATATTGTAAGGTATCATTTCTTCCCAAATTAATATATTGATTTTGTATAGTCCCAATAAAATTCTGGCAGTATTTTATTTTGTAAAAATTGATAAGCTGATTAACAAGGCCCATTATACATTGATAGTGATTTAGACAGTATAGAATTGTCATGATATTAGAAAAACTTAACAGTGATACAAAACAAAGTCCAGAAATAGACTCATTACTTGATTTGTGATTAAGGTAGTGCATGGGAAAGAAGATGTAGTTTGTTTATTAAATGTTGTTCCATTGATGTTATGGAAAATATATCTCTGCTTTTCCTATTTCATACCAAACACAAAATCAAAAACAGATGGATAGCAGCTCTAAATGTAAAAGATAAAACAATAAAAGAATACGTAGGATAACATCTTCATGATCCTTGAGTAAGCAAAACCTTATTTAAAAGGACACAAAAATTGCCAACCAGAAAAAGAAAAATATGTGGACAAATTATACTTAACTTTGGTTTTTCAAAAGACGTCAATAAGAGGGTAAAAATGTAATGAAAAAATAAAATATTTTCAACACATATATCCACAAACGTCTTTTATCCAGAATATATGAAGAACTCTTACAAATTAGAAAAAGACAACCTAATAGAAAAACAGGCAGAAGGCTTGAGTAAACATTTCTCAAAGAGAACATCCATGTGGAAAAATAAATAAGCAAATAAAATAAAGCCAGTCATGTGAAAAGGTACTTGACTTCATTAATCATCAAGGAAATGCAGATTAATGTCATGATGTATCACTGCACACTCATTGGAATGGCTGCAAAGGAAAAAAGTTCCAAAGGCTGGTGAGAATGTGGGGCAAAGTGAACTCTCCTCTACTACTGGTGGAAATATAAATTTGTGCACTATTTTTGGTAAAGTGTCAGTATTTAGTAAAGCTAAACATATGCATGTCTTATTCTCCAGCTACTTCATTTCTAGTTATATACCCAAGAGAAATATACTGAAGTAATCATCAAACAATATATGCTAGAATGATCATGGAACAACTATTTGCAATAGTAAAAATAAAATGGGATATTACCCATATGTCCCAAAACAGTAGACTGAATAAATTTTGTCTTATTCACATAATGGAATACTATAGAGAAATAAACAAAAATGGTCTACATTCATGCGACAATGTGAATGAATCTCAGACAACATCATGTTGAGTGAAAAAGGCCAGACCCAAAACAGTACCTATTTGTTAATCCACTTGCAGAGAAAACAAATGTACAAAACTAATCCATGCTGCTAGATATTAGGACAATGGTCACCCTTGCATAGGCATGGTAACTGGAAGGGAACCCAAAGATGGACCTCAGAGTGCTTGGTCAATTCTGTTTCCTGATCTCAGGGCTAATTACATGTGTGTTTCGTTTGTGAATATTCACTGGTGCCAACATCTATGCTATGTGCACTAGAAAAGTAAATTATGCTTCAATAAAATGTTAATAAAAACTTACCATATATTCTATGGTGTTATGATGAGGATTAAGAAAAGTAATTTCCTGGCACTTAGCGAATATTCAAAAAGTGACAACTTTTTTTTTTTTTTTTTTTTTTTTTTGAGATGGAATCTCACTTCTGTTACCCAGGCTGGAGTGCAGTGGTGCAATCTTGGTTCACTGCAACCTCTGCTTTCAGAGTTCAAGCGATTCTTCTGCCTCAGCCTCCCAAGTAGCTGAGACTACAGGCACACACCACCATGCCTGGCTAATTTTTATATTTTTAGTAGAGATGGGGTTTTACCATATTGGCCAGATTGGTCTTGAACTCTTCACCTTGTGATCTGCCTGCCATAGATCCTGAAGTGCTGGGATTATAGGCATGAGCCACCATGCCTGGCCCTGACAACTATTTTTATTTTTGCTGTATAACGTTAGTTATTTGCTGATGATTATCTGCTACAGCTAATGCTACGTTTCTTTTTTTTTTTTTTTTTTTTTTTTTTTTTGGTACTTTAAGTTCTGGAGTACATATGCAGAACATGCAGGTTTGTTACATAGTTATACATGTGCCATGGTAGTTTGCTGCACCCATCACCCCATCATCTACATTAGGAACTTCTCATAATGCTGTCCCTTCCCTAGTCCCGCAATCCCTGACAGGCCCTGGTGTGTGATGTTCCCCTCCCTGCGTCCATGTATTCTCATTGTTCAACTCCCACTTATGAGTGAAAACATGCGGTGTTTGCTTCTGTTCTTGTGTCAGTTTGCTGGGAATGATGGTTTCTGGCTTCATCCATGTCTCTGCAAAGCACATGAACTCATCCTTTTTTATGGCTGCATAGTTTTCCATGGTATATATGTGCCACATTTTCTTTATCCAGTCTATCATTGCTGGGCATTTGGGTTGGTTCCAAGCCTGCTATTGTGAACAGTGCTGCAATAAACATATGTGTGCATGTGTCTTTATAATAGAATGATGTATAATCCTTTGGGTATATACCCAGTAATGGGATTGCTGGGTCAAATGGTATTTCTAGCTCTAGATCCTTAAGGAATTGCCACACTGTCTTTCACAATGGTTGAACTAATTTACACTCCCACCAACAGTGTAAAAGCATTCCTATTTCTCCACATCATCTCCAGCATCTGCTGTCTCCTGACTTTTTAATGATTGCTATTCCAACTGGCCTGAGATGGTATCTCATTGTGGTTTTGATTTGCATTTCTCTAATGACTAGTGATGATCAGCTTTTTTTCATATGTTTATTGGCTGCATAAATATCTCCTTTTGAGAAGGGTCTGTTCATATTCTTCTCCCACTTTGGATGGGGTTGTTGTTCCTTGTAAATTTGTTTAAGTTCTTTGTAAATTCTGGATATTAGCCCTTTTTCAGATGGTTACATTGGGAAAATTTTCTCCCATTCTGTACGTTGCCTGTTCACTGTAATGATAGTTTCTTTTGCTGTGCAGAAGTTCTTTAGTTTAATTAGATCCCATTTGTCTATTTTGGGTTTTGTTGCCATTGCTTTTGGTGTTTTAGTCATGAAGTTCTTGCCCATGCTTATATTCTGAATGGTATTGCCTAGGTTTTCTTCAGGGTGTTTATGGTTTTAGATGTTACATTTAAGCCTGTAATCCTTCTTGAGTAAATTTTTGTATAAGGTGTAAGGAAAGGATCCAGTTTCAGCTTTCTGCATATGGCTACCTAGTTTTCCACCACCATTTATTAAATAGAGAATTCTTTCCTCAATGCTTGTTTTTGTCAGGTTTGGCAAAGATCAGATGTTGGAGATGTGTGTTTTTATTTCTGAGGCCTCTGTTCTGTTTCATTGATCTGTATATCTGCTTCAGTAGCAGTACCATGCTGTTTTAGTTACTATAGCCTTGTAGTATAGTTTGAAGTCAGGTAGCATGATGCCTCCAGCTTTTGTTTTTTTCTTAGAATTGTCTTGGCTATGTAGGCTGTCTTTTTTGCTTCCATATGAAATTTAAGGTGGTGGTTTCCAATTCTGTGAAGAAAGTCAATGGTAGCTTGATGGGGATAGCATTTAATCCATAAATTACTTGGGCATTATGGCCATTTTCATGATGTTGATTCCTCCTAACCATGAATGTTTTTCCATTTGTTTGTGTCCTCTCTTATTTCCTTGGGCAGTGGTTTGTAGTTCTCCTTGAAGAGGTCCTTCCCATCCCTTGTAAGTTGTATTCCTAGGTATTTAATTCTCTTTGTCACTATTGTGAATGGGTGTTCACTCATGATTTGGCTCTCTGTTTGTCTGTTGTTGGTGTATAGGAATGCTTGTGATTTTTACACATTGGTTTTGTATCCTGAGACTTTGCTGAAGTTGCTTAACAGTTTAAGGAGAGTTTGGGCTGAGATGATGGGGTCTTCTAAATATACAATCATGTAATCTGCAAATAGAGACAATTTGACTTCCTCTTTTCCTCATTGAACACTCTTTATTTCTTTTTCTTGCCTGATTGCCCTGACCAGAACTTCCAATACTATGTTGAATAGGAGTGATCAGAGAGGGCATACTTGTCTTGTGCCAGTTTTCAAAGGGAATGCTTCCAGTTTTTGCCCATTCAGTATAATAATGGCTATGGGTTTGTCATAAATAGCTCTTATTATTTTGAGATATGTTCCATTGATACCTAGTTTATTGAGAGTTTTTAGCATAATGAGCTGTTGAATTTTATTGAAGGCCTTTTCTGCATCTATTGAGATAATCATGTAGTTTTTGTCTTTGGTTCTGTTTATGTGATGAATTATGTTTACTGCTTTGCATATGTTGAATCAGCCTTGTGTCCCAGGGATGAAGCTGACTTGCTCATGGTGGATAAGCTTTTTGATGTGCTGTTGGATTCAGTTTGCCAGTATTTTATTGAGGATTTTTGCATCTATGTTCATAAGGGATATTGGCCTGAAATTTTCTTTTTTAGTTGTGTTTCTGCCAGGTTTTGGTATCAGGTTGTTGTTGGTCTCATAAAATGAGTTAGGGAGGATTCCCTGTTTTTCTATTGTTAGGAATAGTTTCAGAGGGAATGATACCAGCTCCTCTTTGTACCTGTGGTAGAATTCAGCTGTGAAACCTTCTGGTCCTGGATTTTTTGTGTTTGGTAGGCTATTAATTGTTGCCTCAATTTCAGACCTCATTATTGGTATATTCAGGGATTCAACTTCTTCCTAGTTTAGTCTTGGGAGGGTGTATGTGTCCAGGAATTTATCTATTTCTTCTAGATTTTCTGTTCTATTTGCATAAAGGTGCTTGTAATATTATCTGGTAGTAGTTTGTATTTCTGTGGGATTGGTGATATCCCCTTTATCATTTTTTATTGCATCTATTCGATTCTTCTCTCTTTTCTTCTTTATTAGTCTGGCTAGCAGTCTATCTATTTTGCTGATCTTTTCAAAAAAACAGCTCCTGGATTCATTGATTTTTTTGGAGGGTTTTGATGTCTCCATCTCCTTCAGTTCTGCTTTCATCTTAGTCTTCTGCTAGCTCTTTAGTTTGTTTGTTCTTGCTCCTCTAGTTCTTTTACTTGTGACGTTAGGGTTTTGATTTTAGATCTTTCTTGCTTTCTCTTTTGGGCATTTAGTGCTATAAATTTTCCTCTACACACTGCTTTAAATGTGTTCGAGAGATTCTGGTACATTGTGTCTTCATTCTCACTGGTTTCAAAGAACAACTTTATTTCTGCCTTCATTTCATTGATTATCTAGTAGTCATTCAGAAGCAAGTTATTCAGTTTCCATGTAGTTGTGTGGTTTTGAGTGAGTTTCTTAACCCTGAGTTCTAACTTGATTGCACTGTGGTCTGAGAGACTGTTATGATTTCCATTCTTTTGCATTTGCTGAGGAGTGTTTTACTTCCAATTATGTGGTCAATTTTAGAATAAGTGCAATGTGGTGCTGAGAAGAATGTATATTCTGTTGATTTGGGGTGGAGAGTTCTGTAGATGTCTATTAGGTCCACTTGGTCCAGATATGAGTTCAAGTCCTAGATATCCTTGTTAATTTTCTGTCTCATTGATCTGTTTAATATTGACAGTGGGGTGTTAAAGTCTCCCACTATTATTGTGTGGGAGTCTAAGTCTCTTCATAGGTCTCTAAGAACTTGCTTTATGAATCTGGGTGCTCCTGTATTGGATGTATATACATTTAGGACAGGTAGCGCTTCTTGTGGCATTGATCCCTTTATCATTTTGTAATGTCCTTTTTTGTCCCTTTTGAGCTTTTTTGGTAGTAACCCCTGATGTTTTTTTTGTTTGTTTGTTTTTTTTTTTTTTTTTTTTTTTTTTTTTTTTTTTTTTTTTTTTTTTTTTTTTTTTTTTTTTTTTTTTTNTTTTTTTTTTTTTTTTTTTTTTTTTTTTTTGGTAAATCTTCCTCCATCCCTTTATTTTGAGCCTATGTATGTCTTTGCATGTGAGATGGGTCTCCTAAATACAGTACACCGATGGGTCTTAACTCTTTATCCAATTTGCTAGTCTGTGTCTTTTAATTGGAACATTTAGCCCATTTACATTTAAGGTTAATATTGTTATGTGTGAATTTGATCCTGCCGTTATGACGCTAGCTGCTTATTTTGCCCATTAGTTGATGCAGTTTCTTCATAGCATTGATGGACTTTTCAATTTGGTGTGTTCATGCAGTGGCTCCTACCGGTTGTTCCTTTCCATGTTTAGTGCTTCCTTCAGGAGCTCTTGTAAGGCAGGCCTGGGGGTGACAAAATCTCTCAGTATTTGCTTGTCTGCAAAGGATTTTATTTCTCCTTTTCTTATGAAGCGTAGAATTTTCTTTTAAATTTAAATAATTTTCTTTAAAAGAAAATTCTTTTCTGAATTTCAAGCCAGTGGATCTTAGCTTGCTGGTCTTTGGGGGGTGGGAGTCACTGAGCCAGATCACTTCAGCCCCATTTCCAGGGGAGTGAACAGTTTTGTTTCATTGGCATTCCTGGCACCACTGGGTTATGAAAATAAAAACTGCTGCAGCTAGCTCAGTGTCTTCCCAAATCGCTGCCCAGTTTTGTGCTAGAAACCCAGGGCCCTGGTGTTGTAGGCACTGGAGGGAATCTCCTGGTCTGTGGGTTGTAAAGACCTTGGGAAAAGCAAAGTATCTGGATCAGAGTGCAGGGCACAGTCCCTAATGGCTTCCCTTGGCTAGGAGAGGGAGTTCACCAGCCCCTTGTGCTTCCCAGGTGAGGCAACGCCCCACCCTGCTTCAGCTCACCCTCCTTGGGATGCACCCATTGTTCAACCAGTTCCAATGTGATGAACAAGGTACCTCAGTTGGAAATGTGGAGATCACCCTCCTTCTGTGTCAGTCTCGCTGGGAGCTGTGCACCAAAGTCTTTCCTATTCGGCCATCTTGCCAGCCTCTTACCAGCTTCATTTTTAAGTTGCTGTATGTTAGTCTGACAAATGAAGGCCTGTCTAATCCTGACTCTGCTGCAGTGACTTTGAAATTTGTTAAAATTTGTGTAGCAGTGTTGAGCATCATGAGATTCATGAGCTGAACCCTGGTGAACTGTAATGTCTGTTAGCATGAAATTATTGCTCTCCATTTTGAACATTTTTCTAAAGCAGTTCTGGCAAGTGAGGCCAAGAGCCATGAAAGGATCATGACTAACATTTTCCAGAATCACCTCTGATATGGATTTGACATACAGGTGTGTTATCTAAGTGAGATTCAGAAATGGCTTCAGACAGGACTTCTTCAGGGGCCAGTGCATTTCAGGAGTGTTAGAAATGCGAAATGCTCGTGTTACCTGCCCCCTCAGCTCATACTGGTCTCATTTGCACTCTGTGCAAAGTTTCTTATTGTCTTCTTAACATTATAATGATCCTAAGGCCAAATTCTTAGATAGATGCAGATGTAGTTCACATTGAGCATCACAATTTCCTTATACACTTTCTTATTGCAGAAAGTCTCAAAGTGGTTTACAACGGCTGTTTGAGCAATATTTAGGGGTATCTGCTAGGCTGTGACCTCCCACCTCTGAGAACTGTCCCTCTGAATTATTGTGGTAGACATGGAAATCATGTTTACACTTTATTAACTCTCCCTCCATAGGGAAACAGAACTGGTGGTGATGACTGACCCAAAATGGCCCAGTTGCAGTCTTTCTCCTGAGAATTTGAAATTAGTACCTGGAGACAGCAGTCCCTTTCCACTAATTGGCTTGACTGAGACCTTGTCAACTTATTTTTCACAGAGAATAAAAGAAAGCTGGTTTATAGAGGAAGACAGAATGAAACAGATACATAGGAGAAAGTAGAAGGAATATTTGGGGAAGAGAGAGGTAACAGACTAGGAGAGGAAATGCTTTGGTTTCTGCTATTTCTCTCGATCATGGTTTTTGTCCCTTCTCTGATCCAACTATACTTCCTCTCTGGATTATGTAACATCATAACCCCATGATATTACAATGACTCCTCCCTTTATGTTTAAGCAAGCTCAGGTAGGCTGCCCACATTCTCCAACTAACAGAACGTGTTGGAACAGGAGAAAGTCACGTTTAAAATGTGTTGACAAATGGAAAATGAGACCTGAAGGCTAGGATGGTGTCTGGGGAGAGAGATGATACCAGTGGAAGCCACAAGGCCCAGTGAATTTGCTGCTGGCAGCCAGCATATCTGGCTTTTCATTTTCTAGCAGCCAATGCCAAGGAGCAGGACTCCTCAGGGATCAGTGGTTCTCAACCATGACTGTATGTTAGGGACATTGGGGAGCTTCTGAAAAATTCTTCCAGGCCCTACCCTAAGAAACAGTAATTTAATTGGTCTAGTTTGGCATCTGTATATTATAAAAGCTTACTAGTGATTATAAAGTATGGCCAGGGTGAAGAGCCACCAAGTTCTATTATTCATAATGTGTAGAAATAAAAGTAAGCAGATAAACCAAACAAAAACAATTTCTCAAGAGAAGTACAAGAGTGGAAGTACAGGAGAGAGAAATTCCTCCTGTGGATTTTTAGTTGGAGGGCATGTGTGGGACAATAAACAATGTCTTCAACAATATCCCTATAGTAAATAATCAACTTTCCCTAAATTGGAATTCATGGAATTATCCCCAGGCACCACTCAGGAAAAACACCTCCACAGTGATGGACCAAAGCATCCTTACTACTTGGCTCCATCCTGGGACATGTTTGAGAGGATTTAGAACAGATTCTTACACAAGGATTCCAGAAATTAAAACAATTTCTATTTCCATGAAGAGGGTTTTTGTATTAGTCCATTTTCACACTGCTGTAAAGAACAAACTTAGACTGGGTAATTTACAAAGAAAAGAGGTTTTATTGACTCACAGTTCTGCATGGCTGGGGAGGTCTCAGAAAACTTACAATCATTTACAATCATGGTGGAAGGTGAAGGGGAGGCAATGCACATCTTACATGGCAGGGGAGAGAGAGAGAGAGAACACACTTTAAAACCATCAGCTCTCGTGAGAACTCACTGTCATGAGAACAGCATAGGAGAAACTGCTCTCATGAGCCAATCACCTCCCACCAGGTCCCTCCCCTAACATATGGGGATTACAATTTGAGATGAGGTTTGGGTGGGGACACAGAGCCAAACCATATCAGTTTTCTTTGATTATCAGTGGTGGCTCTGAATCCTGTGAAGCTTAAGAACCACTAGAAGAAAAAAATTCATGGACTGCCTCTTTCTGACAATTTTCTAATCACACAGGAGTCTTTTAACTGCTCGATTGGGCTTCCAGGTAGATGGGCACCTGGCATGCAATGCAGCTTGCCGTGCTGCTGACTTGAGCATGGAGCAGGTCTGCCTCACTGGTCAGCGGGCAGACTCAGGATCAGCATTTACTTAGGAAAGTTGAGGAGCCTGGCAAGGACACAGACATAAATAGAAGGCAAAGAGGCAGGCCAAGGGATTTCTTCATGGGCCAAGGTTCTCCTCAGAAAGCATTTGGATACACTCCAGTGCACAGATAAAGGGGTAATTGAGCCCCCAAAATTCTCCATCAGAGCACGAACAGCAATAATTATTGCTTGGAAAAAATTAGAAGCAGGTGGGCCAAATACCCAATTTGTTCATAAAATATTTTGGTAAACACCCATGAAACATTTAACCTTGAGAAATAGTTTCCTTGTGCCCTTTCCATGCTAAATTGTTTGCAAAATGCATGACTATGTGACTTGAATTTGTGAATTTGTTTCTTAGAGTTATTGGCCACAAGTCAGTTTAATGTTGGAGGCTGTCTAAAAAAAAAAAAAAAAAAAAAAAAAAGGCTTTGTTTTCAGAAGCACTTGATCTGTGGTCCTGTTTACAACATTAATTAGTAGGTACACTATCTGTTAAGGTTAGTCTCAGCTCATGACACTATGGAATCTGTGAGTAAGTGAATGTCCCTCTTTCTATTTGTTAAAGCAGCAATATTCTGATAGCCTAATCACCTAAGAGATGCTAATTTAACGGAAGAAAGGCCAGAATAAATATCCATTTTGTTTCTTCGGAAGATGCTATCTGAGCCATCAGAACAATATTTTTATTGGGTAGGTCCTAGATCAGATGTTGGCAAACCACAGCCTACTGGACAAATCTCGCCAACAGCATGTTTTTGTATGGCCTACAAGCTAAAAATGTGTTTTATATTTTTAACAGATTGAAAAAAATCAAAATAATAATATTTGTTGACATATAAAAATTGAAACCCTACAAGCCAGAAGAGATTAAGGGCCTATATTCAACATTCTTAAAGAACAGAAAGTTCAACCAAGAATTTCATATCTGGCCAAACTAAGCCTCATTAAGTGAAGGAAATATAAGGTCCTTTTAATACAAGCAAATACTGAAATAATTTGCTATTATCAAACCTGCCTTATAAGAGCTCCTGAAAGAAGCACTAAATATGGAAAGTAAAGACTGTAACCAGCCACTGCAAAAACACACTTAATTACACCAACCAGTAACAATATAAAGCAATCACACAAACAAGTCCGGGTATAGACAGCAAAAAATATGAACACAAAATCTAATACATAAATACTAATATAAATACTAATCTTGAATGTAAAGGGCTAAATGCTCCAATTAAAAGGCACAGAGTGGCAAGCTGGATAAAGAAGAAAGACCTAATGTTGTGTGAAGAAATCTATCTTATGCAGAATGACACCCATAGGATCAAAATAAAGAAATGGTGAAAAATCTGCCAAGCAAATGGAAAAGAGGAAAGAGCAGGGGTTGCAATCCTGATTTCAGACAAATCAGAATTTAAACCAAGACAGATCAAAAAAGAAAAAGAAGGGCATTACATAACGCTAAAGGGTTCAATTCAGCAAGAAGACCTAACTATCCTAAATATATGTGCACCCAACACAGGAGCACCCAGATTCACAAAGTAAGTTCTTAGAGACATTCAAAGAAACTTAAACTCTCACACAATTATACTGGAAGACTTCAACACCCCATTGACAGTAGAGAAATCACTGAGACAGAAAAATTAGCAAAGATATTCAGGACTTAACTAGTGGACCAAATGGATCTGAAAGACATCTACAGAACACTTCACTGAAAAATAGCAGAATACACATTCTTCCCATCTGCATGTGGCACATACTCTAAAATTGACCACACAATTGGACATAAAACATCTCCAGCAAATTTAAAAAAACAAAACAGAAATTATACCATCCACTCTCTTGGACCACAGTGCAATAAAATCAGAATTAAATATGAAGAAAATCACTCAAAACCATACATTTACATTGAAATTAAACAACTTGCTCCTGAATGACTTTTGGTCAAATAATAGAATTAAGGCAGAAATCAAGAAGTTCTTTGAAGCTAATGAGAACCAAGATACAACATACCAGAATCTCTGGGATGCAGCTAAAGCAGTGTTAAGAGGGAAATTTATAGCCCTAAATGCCTACAACAAAAAGTTAGATCTCAAATTCATGACTAAAAGAACTAGAGAACCAAGAGCAACCAACACCAAAGATAGCAAAAGACAAGACATCACTAAATCCGAGCTGAACTGAAGGAGATTGAGACATGAAAACCATTCAAAAGAACAAAACCAGAAGCTGGTTTTGGGGGTAAAAATGCTGAATAGACTAGTGAGAAAGAAAAGAGATAAGATCCAAATAAGCACAATTAGAAATGACAAAGGGGATATTACCACTGACCCCACAGAAATACAAATAACCATCATAGAATATTATGAACACTTTTATGCATACGAACTAGAAAAACTAAAAGAAACATAAATTTCTGGACACATGCACCCTCCCAAGACTTATCTGTTTCTTCTAGATTTTCTAGTTTGTGTGCATAGAAGAATCATGAAGAAATTCAATCTCTGAACAGACTAATAATTGTTCTGAAATTCAATCAGTAATAAATAGCCTACCAACCAAAAAAAGCCCTGGACCAGACAAATTCACGTAGGAATTCTACCAGATGTACAATGAAGAGCTGGTACAATTCCTTCTCAAACCATTCCAAAAAGTTGAGGAGGAGAGACTCCACATCAAAAAGCTAATCTATCACAAACAAGTAGGCATTATCTCTGGGATACATGTTGGTTTAACATATGCAAATCAGCAAATGTGATTCCTCACATAAACAGAAGACAAAAGCCACATGATCTCAGTGGATGCAGAAAAGGTTTCAAAAAAATTCAACACCCCTTCATGTTAAAAACTCTCGATAAACTAGATATTGAAGGAACATACCTCATAATAAGAGTGATCTATGACAAATCCACAGCCAACATCATAGTGAATGCTCAAAAGCTGGAAGGATTCCCCTTGAAAACAGGCATAAAGCACTGTTTTCACCACTCCTATTCAACATAGTAGTGGAAGTTCTGGCCAGGGCAATCAGGCAGGAGAAAGAAAGAAAGGGCATTCAAACTGGAAGAGAGGAAGTCAGACTATCCCTGTTTACAGGCAATATGATTCTGTATCTAGAAAACCCCATGGTCTTGGCCCCCAAAGCTTCTTAAGCTGACAAACAACTTCAGCAAAATTTCAGGATACAAAATCACTAGAATTCCTTTTTTAAAATTAAGTTCTGGGGTGCATGTGCAGAATGTGCAAGTTTGTTACGTAGGTATACATGTGCCATGGTGGTTTGCTACACCCATCAACCTGTCGTCTACATTAGGTATTCTCCTAATGCTATCCCAACCCTAGCCCTTTACCCCCCAACGGGTCCTGGTGTGTGATGTTCCTTTCTTGCGTCCACATGTTCTTACTGTTCAACACCCACTTATGAGTGAGACAACGTGGTGCTTGGTTTTCTGTTCTTGTGTTAGTTTGCTGAGAATGATGGTTTCCAGCTTCATCCATGTCCCTGCAAAGGACATGAACTCATCATTTTTTATGACTGCATAGTATTCCATGGTGTATTTGTGCCACATTTTCTTTATCCAGTCTATCATTGATGGGCATTTGGGATGGTTCCAAGTCTTTGCTGTTGTGAACAATGCCACAATAAACACGTGTGCATGTGTCTTTATAGTAGAATGATTTATAATCCTTTGGGTATATATCCAGTAATGGGATTGCTGGGTCAAATGGAATTCCAGCTCTAGATCCTTGAGGAATCGCCACATTGTCTTCCACAGTGGTTGAACTAATTTACACTCCCACCAAGTGTTAAAGCATTGTTATTTCTCCACATCCTCTCCAGAGTCTGTTGTTTCCTGGCTTTTTAATGATCCCTATTCCAAGTGGCGTGAGATGGTATCTTCATATGGTTTTGATTTATATTTCCCTAATGACTAGTGATGATGAGCTTTTTTTCATGTATTTGTTGCCTGCATAAATGTCTTCTTTTGAAAAGTGTCTGTTCATAGCCTCTGCCCACTTTTTAATGGGGTCTTTTGTTTTTTCTTGTAAATTTGTTTAAGTTCTTTGTAGATTCTGGATATTAGCCCTTTGTCAGATGGATTGATTTTAAAAATTTCTCCCATTCGGTAGGTTGCCTGTTCACTGATGATAGTTTCTTTTGCTGTGCAGAAGCTCTTTAGTTTAATTAGATACCAGTTGTCAATTTTGGCTTTTGTTGCCATTGCTTTTAGTGTTTTCATCATGAAGTCTTTGCCCATGAAATTCACACTTCAGTGTCCGTCAATGAAGTTTTACTAGAATATAGCCACTCTTATTTATTTCTTTTCTTTATCTGCTTTCTCACAAATGGCAGAATTAAGTCGTTGGAACACAGACTGTAGGTCCCTAAAAGCCTAAAATATTTACTATCTGGCCTCTTTTTGTTGTTGTTGAGATGAAGTCTTGCTCTTTTGTCCAGGCTGGAGTGCAGTAACGTGATCTCGGCTCACTGCAACCTCCACCTCCTGGGTTCAAGCCATTCTCCTGCTTCAGCCTCCCAAGTAGCTGAGATCACAGGCACCTGCCACCATGCCCGTATAAGTTTTGATTTTTGTATTTTTAGCAGAGATAGGGTTTCACCATGTTGGTCATGCCTGTCTCAAACTCCTGAGCTCAAATGATCCACCTGCTTCGGCTTCCCAAAGTGCTGGGATTACAGGCATGAGCCATCCTTCCCAGCCCTGTCTGGCCTCTTACAGAAAATTGCATAGGAGCATCCACATTAAGCCCGTGCAATTCTGTTCACAGACCAAAAGCCAAGGAAATGTTAGTTCTACCAATGATCTTGTGTTTTTCTTAATAGATATTTTCCCTCAACAATCAGTAGTAGAGAAACAAGGTCTAAGACACACCAGCTCCCAATCCCTGGCCTGTGAAACTCAGATTTCCCTTTTGAATAGAAAACAAAAAGCCAACGGACATACATTGAGATGAAATATTTTAAAGTAATAGATAATAAAGAAAATGTTCTTAAAATTGGGAAATACCATTTTTGAATAATTTGGTTAATTATTTCAACAAATATTATTGATAAATTACTATGTGCCTAAGAGCATCATGCCCAGGGCATTCCTAATAGACTCAAAGTCCAAAATCAGGCAATTGAGACCTTTCCTGAGCAGTTCTGGGTACAAGAAATTTTGCTCAGGTGTTTTAGGTAGTTGGAGAACGTTGTTTTAATTAACTGTATAAAATGAGAGTTTATTACTAGACCTCAATAAGAAAGTGCCCCAGGATCAAGGTCTAAATAATTGCCCCTACTTTGTAAAGCTGTGAAAATTAAGTGTCCTGTACCTCAATCACCAAATGCATACCTCTTGTAATTATTTTCTGTATGCCCATTGCTAGTTGTTCTGGCATTGATCAATTAGAAGTGCAGAAGTTTACAGTAAGATTGAGTTACCAGAGGTTTCTCTCTTCCTTGAGGTTATTGTTTAACCACAAACAAGGTGAGTGCACATTGTATATCCTAGGATACAGCACAGGGTTAAAATGTATTTAAATAATCAGCATTTTGCTTGGTAGGAAGAGGGAAAACATCTCTCTTGAGGCAATTAAAGTGAAATTAATAGCCCCTGGATGGAAATTGGTCCAGCAAGATCAAATTGGCTTAGAGATGATGAATTTAAACCAGGGAATCTCTTCTACCATATTAGAAGGTGTGAGATATTTGGAAGCAATATCGTTCCCTTAATCCCTTAATCGAGTGTATTATCTGTACAAAGAAAATGAGAATTCTGGAAAGTGTGAACCTGTGAGTCTACTGGATTTTCAGGGGGTGGGGTAGAGCAGAAACCCTTAAAGGGATAGGTTCTATAAGAAACAGGGTATAACTCTTAGGACAATGCAGGGAAGGAGGGCCCAACCTCTGCTCCTTCCAGGGTGAATTTTCTTTGCAATCACATCTATAGCAACACGTTCTGGTTGGCCATTGTAAAAGGAAATGAAAATTTGTCATAATTTTCATAGAAAGAAAGGCAAAAATGAATGAAGTTATTTCAGTCATGAGAGAGACTATAGGAGATTAAAAGGATATTAAAATAACCCTAAAAAAGCAATACACATTTATAAAGAATATAAATCACAATAAAGGCAAAAGGTTAGGAGCTTAAAAATAACAACTGAAAAAATGGATGAGATTCAGAAGAAAATGTAAAAGGCAAAATTAAAGGTTACAAACATAAAAGTAAATGAGATGAAAGATTAAGATAAAAGGATAAAGCCATAAAAGTAAAAAGTGAGCAAAAATGTAGCCATAGATGAGATTTTACGATTAAGAACTAAAAAATTAAAACTGTAAAAGTAGAAATAAATAAGTACAAGAATAATAAGATTAGAAAAATCACATGTTTAAATGTTTATGATAGAAACTGAAAAATAATAATATTGGTGGGGCAAGAACCAGCTAGAAGAAATAAGAAAAAGTCTTGGGGTAGTTCCAGCTTCCCCTGGTTAATCAAATCTGCTAAAGTAGGAAACTAAAGGGGAAAGGTAGTGTCTTACAGTAGATTCACCTTCTACACAGAAATTAACACCATGGAAAACCAGTAGAGTTTCGGGCACTTGCCTGGCATTCGAGGAAGGGTAGTTGGTTTTTTTTTTTTTTTTTTTTTTGAGACAGAGTCTAGCTCTGTTGCCCAGAGTGGAGTGCAGTATCGTGATCTTGGCTCACTGCAACCTCCACCTCCCCAGTTCAAGCGATTCTCCTGCCTCGGCCTCCCAAGTAGCTGGGATTACAGGCGCCTGCCACTACACCAGGCTAATTTTTGTACTTTTAGTAGAGACAGGGTTTCACTGTCTTGGCTAGACTGGTCTCGAACTCCTGACCTCATGATCTGCCTACCTTGGACTCCCAAAGTGCTGGGATTATAAGAGTGAGCCACCTTGCCCAACTAGTGACTTCTTAACATAAACAGCTAGGGTCTCAGGGTTGCTTAAGCCTGCCCTTGGGCAGCTTTCCAGTCAGAGCACTGAGCACTGGCTGGGCACAGCAGCTCACAACTGCAATCCCAGCACTTTGGGAGGCTGAGGTGGGCATATAACTTGAGGACCAGAGTTTGAGACCAGCTTTGCCAACATGGCGAAACTCTGTCTCTACTAAAAATACAAAAAACTTAGCCGGGTATGGTGGTGCATGCCTGTAGTCCCAGCTACTTGGAAGCTGAGGCCCAAGAATTCCTTGAACCTGGGAGGCGGAGGTTGCAGTGAGCTGAGATTGCGCCACTGTACTCCAGCCTGGATTACGGAGCTCTGAGAACTTACTGTGTTGCAGAGAGTAGCCTGGGTACTTTCACATTTGAAATTTCATGTAGTAATATTCCTAATAATTAGCTTTTGGAGACACCAATTATACATATGTTGGATTTTCTGTCCATCTTCCAGAAGGCACTGACATCTTCATGGCTTATGGAAATATAACTGTTTAAAGTTACACTGCAGTTGATAATTAACCCACATCTAGTCTTCATTCTATAGCTTTGTTCATCTGAAAGCCTTTACCGTCTAATCCTCAATTGCCAGACTGAGGAACTATCTCTTTTGGTTATTTTTAAATTGCAGCTATTGACTGCCTAGCAATGGATGAAACAATCAACTTACTTATTTCCCATTCCACCATCTTTTGCTTTTCTCCTCTCATTTTCACATTGTCCAAGTGTGTGTGATTTACACTATATTATGTCACGTTTACCTCCATGCTTGCTCTTTATTTTAGGTCCAGAGTTAAATGTATTTAATGCTTTGCTTTGACAGTCTTTTTGCCAGATTTCCCTCAATTACCTCATTTGACTACAGTTTGTTTTCTGCTATTTTCCTCAAGGATGGCCCGTGAGAACAATATTTCCAGAGTTATTGCATATTTTAAACTGTTAGCCATTAGGCTTGAAGGACAGCTTGGCTGGATATCGAATCTTTATCTCTAATTTATTTTCCTTGAATATCTGATAAGAATTTCACTTCACTAAGTTGTCAAATGATGCATGGGAAAGTCCGATGTCAGCCTGATTTTCTTTCTTTTATAAGTGATTTGATCTTTTTATTTGGCTGCTGAAAGAATCCTTTAATGTCTAACAATATTATTAGGCTATGTCTCAGTTTGGACCATTTAATGTCAATTTTCCCTGGCACATGATTTTCCCTTTCAGTAAATTTAAGTCTTTTACTTCAGGAAAGTGTTTTTGAATTAAGCATTTATTCTGTTTCATAGTTCTGGTTTTCATCTTTGGAGACAACAATTATGCATGTGTTGGATTTTCTGCCTATCTTCTTTAATTCTAATTTTCTCCCTAATTATTTTTTATTGCTTTCTCTATTTCTGTTTAATTTGTTCACTTTTCTCATTCCTATCTTTTGTGTAATTTACAGGCATCTTTTACTATCTATCTATCTATCTATCTATCTATCTATCTGTCTGTCTGTCTGTCTGTCTGTCTGTCTGTCTATCTATGCAAGACAGCCTTGCTCTGTCACCCAGGCTAGAGTACAGTGGCACGATCTTGGCTGATTGCAGCTTCCACCTCCTGGATTCAAGCAATTCTTCTGCCTCAGCCTCCCAAGTAGCTGGGATTACAAGCACATGCCATCATGCCTGGCTAATTTTTATATTCTTAATAGAGACAGGGTTTCACCATGTTGGCCAGGCTGGTCTTGAACTCTTGACCTTGTGATCCGCTGGCCTTGGCCTCCGAAAGTGCTGGGATTACAGGTGTGAGCCACCATGCCCAACTCCATTAACAGGCATCTTGTGAGTATCATCTATAGTGTTTTTTCTTTCTTGTGTTCCTTTTTATATATTTTTTATTTCTGAAAAAATGCATCTATTTTATTTCTGAATTTTGCCAGTTTTCATCTCACTTCTCTGAATTCTTGTAATTCTGATTGTTTTTGTCTTTTTTGTCATTGCATGTAACATATTTTTAAACTTTATGATGGAATATTTGATTATGTTTTTGAAGTGAGTGTTCTTCATTAGCACAAGAGTTTTCTAGTCTGTGTAGTTGAATAGATCCTATGCCTATCAAATGTTTGTTAGTCAATTGTGTTAGGTGGATTTCCGGACCAACTATCTGCAGGAAGTTATTTTGTGCATATGTTGGGGAGGATTGTGAGATGAGTTGGGGGAAGAGGATATGGAAAATCTTTGGGCTTCACAAGTCAGTACTTCCTTCTCTGTTACTTAAGTAGTGAACCGTTTCCTTCAAATATGGCACCCAGTGTAGCCATACCTGCTCACCTCTGTACATCTAACCTGCTCAGAAGGGTTCTAGAGCCAACCTTGCTTTTCTCTTTTTGTTTCTTTATTAGATGCCACCACAAATGGGAGCAGCTCTTGCTTTCAAATGTCTATCTGTTTGTGCTTTCTGAGGTATGCCATTGCTGAATCTGTTGAGGCACTTTTGAAAACTTCTCTCTGTTGCTTCTTATCCTACTCACAGATGCCCCACTTAGGGCAGTTATTCTCTGCTTCTGGGAATGCATTTTTTGTTGATGCTTTCTGAGGTCTGTTAGTTAGACCTTTGTTCTCCTTGACTTTTCTCATCTCTGCCACATATGAGGCTCTTCAAGTCTCACCTGTTTGGGGCATTATTTAAATGTAACTTGGATTTTGTGGGTTTTCTCTGTTCCCTAGTTTCATGTAAAATGATGTTTGTGTTTTTACTTTTTCTTTTATTCGTTTTCCTTGTTGCTCTACATGGCTTCCAAAGGGAAAAGTCCAAAATAGAAGCAAACAATCTCATATTTAAAAAGATTTCCCCAGTGATTTTAATGTCAGAGGGGAGAATAACTATTTTTAAAAAAACAAGAAGATATTCATAAAATTTAGCATACTGGTTATTCCTGGATGCAGGAGGTTGTGGAAGGCAGGGAAATGCAGTAGAGGAAAGAGAGCTTTAATGGTAGTGGTAATAATTTATTTCTTAAATTGGGTAGTAGGTTCATGGGTGTTTATGTTATTGTTTACCATATAATTATGTGTGATTAAAATGTATAATAAAAATAAACAACCTTTAAACGTTCACAGACAAAACTATATTTTAATGACTCATAATTAATCATAATTTGACTGTTGCTGATAATGCTATTGTAATAGATTATATTTAATGATAACAAAAAAGCAGCTCCAAGTGGGAAACCAAGGAACCAACCTTATTATTCCCCTCAGCCCAGACAGACAAAAGGACCTTCAGAAAGGCTTCCAAGATTTGAGTGTTCCTATTTTTTTTAATTAAAAAAAAACCTGTTATTGTGTCTACAACTGGACTTTAAAACAAAAGGGATTTTTTGGACAGTAATATTTCCACACTGAAAGAATCTTGTTTGCCTGGAAATAGGAAAGGCTGGCGTGGTCACCAGAGGTCTGGGCACTTACAGTGATCTTTTTCGCCACCATCCTATCTAACAAAGCCACTGGGACACAAGCCTCCCTTCTACTTTACAACTCATTCTCAAAGACCTCAAGACGTGCTCATCAGAGATAGGGTCAGAAGGCATATGACTATAGTAATAGGAGAAAAACACCTCTGTTTGTATACACTGGCATAGGAAGTTGTATCATTCAGGGAAAAACAAAACAGCCACATGGACCAAAATACATGGCATGTCCCATTTTTGTAAATAAAATGAAAAGGTTGTCATCTGTCTAATCTTTTGTCTATAGACAGAAAATGTCAGGAAGGATGGACAATGGTTAACATGGTGGAGGGGGTTGGTGTTAGAAGGACAGAGGAAAGAAGTTTCACTTCCTGCCATAATTTCAAAGATGTGATTCATTTATAAATGATTTTTGATTTTATTGTTTTTAGTGTTTTTCAAATAAAATTTAAAAATAGAATACATTGTTCCTTGTGATAGGCAGTACCGTAATCTGAGACACTTGCTATCAGCTCTTGCCTTGAAGTGAGTCTCCTGCTCCCTGCCCTGAGACTGAGGCAGCTTTTGTGCCCTCTTTTGTGGGAATTATAATCTTAGTGTCCAGGAGCTGGACAGTTAGGGTCCAAGTCTGCAACCTAATTTCTCCAGGTCACTCCTGATTACTCATGATTCCTAGGCTCGGCATGAAAATCTCTTCTTCCTTCTTCAGGTTTTTATGTTTTAAAAATTGACCAGTGAGATGCATTAAACATAAGTGGTTAAAAACAGGGAGGCAAGGCTGGTGCCTCCACTCTCCTCCCTCCCTAGGAAGCCCCGATTTGGGGTATGAGCTGGATCTGTGGCCAGGGTTCCTGCCTTGGGTTTGCTAACCACAGGGCCCTGTTGACTCTTACTGGGCCAGTGTCCATGTGTGTCACTGGGAGAGGAGGAACTGGGATGTTTTGTTCACCCGCCTTTGGCAGGAAGCAGAGGGTGTCCAAAGCCAGGAGGTTTTCCTTTCCCCCAGGCGCTGATGGTGGCTCACAGGGATGGGAAATCCGAATCCAGAGGATGGGCAGTGATACGTGCTGATCGAAACCAGAAATCCAAGAGTGATTGCTGAATAGCAGAACATGTGATTACTGTGGGGTGTTTCCTACTGATTCTTAGACATTTATCATCATTTCCAAAAAGTTTTTCCAAAATCTCAAACTTGCCATTCTTTCAAAAAAAATTTTTTTCTTAAGAAATAGTTTTGCGGTTTTTTTTTCATTTATAGCAAAACTCCAGAGACATCTCTTTGTCAGACAAGACTCTATTGCTCCTACAAATAGAGTTCATTATTTTGTCAAAGTGAATTAAAATAGAATGTCACTTACTGAATGTCATATTTCTGGATGTGGCATTGTATATAAAAGGTCCTCTTAAAAAAAAAATCTGAAAGCTGTGGTTGGAAACCCACTTAAGAAAAAGAAATATAGGCATTAAAAAATCCCATCTGGGTTTCATAAAATTCCTTTCAAATGTAACAGTCTGGTAGGAATCAAGTAGTTTTCAGTTCCTAAAATACAATCTTGATAAAAAATTTATAAAGTTGTTTGGAGGAAAGATACTACATAAATTGAGAATAAATATTATGGCCCCTTAGAGAAAAGCTGGGAAATTTCCACAACTAAGTGGTAAACAGTATTTGCTTCCTGCAAACAAATACCCTTTTTAATATCTGGAGTGAATCTCTTTCTATATTCCAGCAATTTATGCCCATGGCAGGGAAGAATGACCAGAGACACTGGAGGGTGACAGTTATTAGGACTAGACGCTAACCCAAGAGAGCAGGGTGGTCCCCCACAGGCCACATTTGAATATTCCAGGGTCTGTATCTTTTGCACCTCAGATTAGTTCCTGAAAAACTGAAAACCATCACCTCCATCTTCTGGTAGCAGGTAGAAATAGGCAGATAAATTGAAGAATGTTTTGTCTTCTTTTTTTTTGCCAGATAAATACTTCCCAGAACAGAGTACTTATGACTATCTGAGAAAAGAATAAATGAGAAATTATGGGAGATATGGACTCATTGGACTCATTCCCACATGGTTGAACTTAGTGCTTTCCCTTGACCTTATCATGTACTCACTTCCTTTGCGTGATGAATTCTTACTCAAGTGTTTCTTCTCCTGTCAAGATTCCCCCTCATAGGGAAAAATCAACTGCAGGGAAAATCAACTCTGGGCTCCAAAAATACATTGTATAGACCTCTACTGTGGAACCGAAAACAATGAAATGCCCTTATGGATATAAATGGCTGTCTAATCCATTAGACTGTGAATTCCTTAAGAGCAGAATTTTGTTTCATTCAATTCTATATTTCTAACATTTAACATGCCACCTAGCACATAGTAGGTGCAGGAAAAGTTTGTTAATACACGGTTAGATGGAGAGCTGAATGGATGACTGGGTAAATTTTTAAAAAATGAATGAATAGATGAGCAAATAAAAACACAAGTGAATACATGAATTCAAAAGTGGAGAAATAAATATACATGAATGAATGGACCGGTGAATAAACCATATGTCTATGCCCCACAGACATATATGCATACATATATAGTAACACATCCTTCACAACATGTTATTCATTTTGAAGCAATTTCCCCACATTAAAATTCATTTTTAACATCTTTGGGGAAGGTACAAGTAAGTTCTGAGGTAATTCACTGGAGAAGACTCAGGAATCAGAGTAGCCTTGTCCACTGGTGGGAGGCAGGGGAATGTTACCTCTTGGGGATTGACCATGATGGATTTATTGTTGAGGTCTCCCCCTTTCAAGGACCTGCTTCCTGTTTCAGCCCTGAGAAACTCCTTGGCTCATTGGATTAGAGCCTCTTAAGACAACTATTGAATTCCAGCAAGATGGTTGAGAACATGACCATGGCCATTTGTATGTGCACTTAATTCCTAACATCTACTTTCTCCCAAGGAGAATGAGTTGAGAGGTCCAAGGCCCAAAGATTGCACATAATTCAGCTTCATTGAGGCCTAAATGTATATCCCAGAGCATTGTGATTCAGGGAAGTGCACAGGGCACACAGAGTACAGCAGATCTTGCTCCAGATCCTTGCTCTGCCCCTCCCATGCTGCATGACTAGTGTGACCTCTGCAGGCCTGTTTGCTTGGTTGCTGAGTGAGGATAAATAATACCTATGAAGAAGGTACCTGTGACAGTTGCTTAATAAAGGCAATTTCTTTCCTGCCTGATTAAAAAAAATTGTGGTTGAAGGAGATAAACTTCTTGATGTGAGGCCCTTGGCATTGACCACCAAATATGATGCTACAGAAGGGCACTGATTCCACTTGAATGAAATGTTGGTAGCATTGAATCCCACCAGCAGCTCCATCATTTCTCCAACAATGATTCTGGGGTTCCTGCCTCATCTCCAAGATAGCCCGTGGTTCCCAGCAGCTGCAAGGAGCTGTCCTGCTGAGCAATTAATAAGCAATGAAGAATGTCACCTGGATAAATATTAAAAACAAGGAGATGGAGACACCTTGGCTCCCATTTCAGTATAAATCTTGTTCTGCCAACTTTGTCTCCCAAAGGCCAAGAATCTTGCTTTAGAAAGTGGGAATTTAGTAAGAATGCTGTGTCCTTGGCACCATTCACCTGTGTCCAGTGGAGGTGACTAGAAATGAGGCTCCCAGGACACTGTTCTGCAGAGAAACTCTAGCCATCAAACCTATGTTGGCCTGAAGAAGCATCTCATTCCTGGGGGGGTTCTTTTTCAGAACAGAAATGTCAAAACCAGGAAGGATTACTAAGCAGCAGGGTGTCCCCATGAGAGCAGAGGGGCTCAGGAGTCATTCAGATCTGATCCAGGCTGAGCAAATATGGACAGGTCACACTGGCCAGGCTAGCTTGAGGTGGTAACCTTAAGAAGAGAATGCCTCCTTAAATTTTGTACCCTAGTTGGCTCACTTGCTTAACCCTAGTCCTGGTCCTGGGTCATAGAATCTTAGCTTTCTAGTTTATAATATGGGAAGATTATAATACCTAATAATAGTTAAGGTTATTAACATTATTCTGTTCGCTTTACCCAGATTAGCTGATTTAGTTCTCATGAAGATGTAAGGTAGGTACAACGATTGTCTCCTTTCTAAAAATGGCCAAAGTGAGGTGCCAACTCTTCAATAGTAACTTGCTAATATTCCCACATCTAGTAGCTGGCGGGCTGAGATTAGAACCATGGGAGCCTGGCCCCTGCATCCAGCCTCATTATCGCCATGCTGCACCAGCCACAGTGCAGGGTCTGTGTGAGAAGAACAACATGGGTGATATAGATGAGAAAACAGTGCAGGGGAGGGATGTTTTGCTAATAAACTGAGGTGGTGCTCAGTCACCCACATAACGTGTAACTGGGAGGGTCCAAGGTGATTTCGACCCCAAAGACCCAGCATGGGCAGGGACAGCCCTGGCATGCTCTGCTCCAGCAGGTTCTGGTCCTGGAGTTTCCTGGAGCCTACCCCAGACCCAGATTCTGGGACATTTACTTCTCTCCCAGGGCCACCATCCTGACATCATTAATCCAGGCCCTGTGTGGTTGTCGTAAGATTCATTCACATGCATATTAGATAATACCTGCTAGTGATGCCCATTAATTAAGCAGAGCAATTTGTTTATAATTAACTTGAGAAATTTATAGCTTCAGAAAACAATTACAGGCACTGATATAAACACGTTAAGTAGCTATAGCGATGCCAAGTTTAATTGCTTTCAAGAAGAATCATTGATATTAATGCCACAGCCATCACTAGTCATGTTTGACAGCAGCTTGTAAATTATTCAGCCCTATGAGCCAACAACACCTCAGGTTATTGGGAACAGGAAGCATCAGCCATGGGTAACTGTTCATGACACAGTGTTAAGTGAAAAAAACTCGGCTTGAAAACTGTGTATGGTGCCTTTCCAATTTAGCGAAAAGTAATTTTTTGCATCTGTATTTCCTCCTAGTATGACATATATACATATTTTTATGAATATGTATAAGTATAAAGAAATATATTTCCTTGCACAATAAATATAAAAAATGAAAAAATTACATATGAAGTACATATAAAAATACAAGTAAGCGATAGCGGGTTTTTCGCGGGTGATGGAATTACTTACTATTTTACATTTTTCTTTATGAGTTTTTATATTTTCCAAAAGTTTTATAGGAAGGATTTATTTTTTTATGCCAAGAAAAAAAATGAAGGGTTCATTAAAGCATAGAAAAAAGAAAAGGATAGATTTTTCTTTTCCAAGTAAAGTACTTTTTAAAAGGTAAGCAGACCCTTCTGTAATAATTGTGCGTTCTACTTGGTTGGCAATTTAGGATGCTTTTTATTTTTGTAAAATAAAATTTTGAAAATAACAAAGTCACCATTTTCACAAAAGTGATTCTCATTGTGGGACTGTCCCTGCCCCTGTTGTACAGTTCAGGAAGAAATGCAGCACCCTTCGACTTTTAAAAATATCAGCTCATGAAAATACTTCAAGAGTCTGTTGGCAGAGCTCCCACACTGCGGGTGCCTGCACATTCAGGATAAAACACACCAGCCAGTCATTCTGGACAAGGATGAATTCTCAAAGGACTCAATGAATAAACCTCCTGTTGACAAGCCTGTGTACTTAGAAGAGGGGTGAGAACCCATTCTTGCCAAATGATTCATCTGCCCAAAATGTCACAAGTGAAGAAAAGGAACATTTAGCTAAAAGTTGTGAATGCCCTTTTAGAAAATGCACTCCCAGAATGTCAGAGGTATCTGACCCAACCTGCTCCTTCCCCAGCCAAGAGAAAGTGCTGAGATCCCATGGGGTCACTTGCTAGCCAGAGACAGTGCTCATTCTGAACACAGATAGGCTCCCCTTTTTGTCAACATTTAATGAACACCACTGATTCTTTGTCAGGCAGTTGCCTCTTAGACTCTTCTTAATAAAGGTTTTTAAGCCCATGGTCTGGTGCTTCTTAAGGCATAGTCACTAGAATACTCATTTTGTTAGTTGCTCCTTGAAAATAATTCTCTCATCCATTAAGTTTTGGAAACCCTGATCTTTCCCCTCTTGGAGATTCCTGATGGTATCAGCTTATCAAAGTCTTGGAGGAGTCCCACAGTAAAGGCACTTGATTATCTTTGTTTAATGCAGTGTTTCCCAAACTCATTTGAGCGCAGAATGCTTTTGGTTCTGTAACATCTCTCAACAACTTAAATTAGTCTTCCTCAAAAGCAAGTTTGGGAAAAGTCAGCAGTTCATTTAGTTTGAAGATGCAGAACAACTAAATTTGGAGTTGTACCAGCTGGGCAAGTTATTTCATTGATATGGCATGCTGCCAGACACAGGGTAAACCCTGAACAAACACTGGTTTGATTAGTTGAATCAGAGGAAACAAAGCCCAAATCAGTGAAGTAATGAGCTGAATTGCAAACTCACAATCCAGGCCCTGTTTTATTTTTATAACACATACCAAGAGACATTTCAACATTAAATAAAGTAAAAATGCTATCTGTAAATCTTTATTCATTTAACAATGCGTTCATTCTCTTACTTGAATTCAAAACTGTGGACCTGGATCATTCAATCTCCCCTTCACTTTAGAGGTGAAACTGATGCTCACTTAAGCCATGTAATTTGTCTGAGGTCACAGACTATTTAGGGGGTCCAGGATTTAAGTCTTGCAAGTACAAGTTTGGGTGACTCTCAGCTCTGACCTCTCACCCATCTTCTCATTACCCTCCACATTGCCCCTCTGAGGTGACAATGCAGTGAAACTAACAAATTCAAAATGAGGCAGATTTGGATTTAAACCCTGGCTCTACAAACAAACAGCAGAGTGACATTGGGCAAGTGGCCTGAACTCTCTGTGTCTCAGTTTCTCCATCTGTTAAATGGTAATCATAACTCACTTCACAGAGCTATTGAGAAGATGGAATGAGATAATGCATATAAAAGATCACTGTCCTAAACTTGGTGCGGGATGAATTTTATCCCCTTTTTTCATTACTATTTTGAAGAGCTCTTGATTCCTTTTTCTCCTCAGAATGAAAACCCGTTTTCTCTGTAGCTGTCACTCTGCAGTGGTCCTTTATATTTGAATGACAAGAACCTTTCAATGTCAACAGAAGGAAAAAGAATTAATAAGTAAATTGCCTGTTGATGAAAAAATAATGTTGAATTCTAAGGGTGTGAGACTGAGAAAAAGAGAATGTGTGACTTATCACACCCTGAGCTCTGTTTTCCAATAGTGCGTGTAGATATGGAAACCAGGTCACCTTGTACAGAGGGACCGAGAGCCATCTTTTGACTGTTACCTTGTCATGAGCTCTAGCCCAGTGGGATAGCCTTGCTGATGGGCACTGACATGGACATGGGCAGGCCACTCGTGCAGACAGCAGCGCATTTCTCTAGAAGAGTCATTAATTTAAGGCTGGCAGAGGGCTGGCTTCTCCTGAGAGCCAGGCAAGACTTGGAGCATTTTGCAGACAGCTGGGCCATGAGCAGTCCTTACCAAGCTCTCTGGCTACAGCACAAGAAGCGTTTATTTATTTGGCTTCTTTGAGACAGGCATCTTATTTTTGACATGCAAAAGAGCACCCACCCCTCAGTCCCCTTGTCATACCACCCTCTCCATGCCTTTTCTCCAGGCCTCATCTCTCATTTGGTCCATTGTGCCAACCTCTTAACTGGTCTGCCACCTCCTATCTAGCCGCCTTCCTGTTGATTCTTTGCAGCCAGAGCCATTTTTCCAACTGCTGACCTGCTGCCAATGGCTTCCTATGGTTTCTAGAAAAAAGTCCAGAGACTTTACTCTGACATTTGAGATTCTCCAAATCTGGCTAGTGTTCCTTTGGCCTTACTTTAAATTCCTCTCATATGTGCCTCCTTTGCTACAATCATACTGAGCTTCTTGACATTTCTTTTATTTTCTATTTCATACTCTGTTATTTTAAGTCTCTAAGTCATTGCAGTGGCTATTTTTCTGGAGTGGCATTTTCCCCTCTTCTTCATCTTTAATACTCAGTTCAAATGTCAGCTTTTTTATTTATTCTTCTTATACTCTCTAAAATTAATCATCCTCTCCCTTGGATTGTCACACTACTCTCTTCATACTCTTTATAAACAATTGTAAAAATTTCCATTTTCCTCTCCAGATTAAAGCTTCTTTAGTGCTGGGCCTGTGTTTATTCATTTCAGCATTCCCTGTGCCTAGCTCAGTGTCTGGTACATAGTAACGGCTCAACAAATGAATGGATTAGTGGATGGATGGGTGGATGGATGAGTAGACGAATGCATGAAAGAAAGGAGGAAAAGAGGAATAAAGGAGGGAAGGTAAGAAGGAAGGAAGGGAAGGAAGGAGGAATAAAGGGAACAAGGAAGGGAAGAAGTCTGAGTGAGTGACTGTGTGACTATGGAGATGTAGTGGAGAGTGTACCCCACATAGATTTACATGCTGGAGTACAGTTAAGGACAACAGTTTTGTCTGCAGTGGGGAGGTTGCAGCTGATGTTGTGATGAAACAAAAGGAAGTTGAAATATATAATAGAGAAGCAAGCTTGTTTTTTCCCCCTGGAGAATTCTGGGCTTTGGAGAAGTCACAGGAATCACAGAGGAAAAAGAGAAAAGGAAGTCAGTCTCTCCCTTCCAAGACTCAGAGGACAGAGAGTAAGGAAAGAATCAGGCTAGAAGAAAACCATGGCAGCAGAGAGGGTGAGTAAAAGTCAAAACCACAGAGATGAATTGTGCATTTTGCTACCCAAGGCACAAATATTCTCCTTCAGGGCCAGCAAGTACCCTGGAGAACTCCTTGTGTCTAAGCATCACTGGGAGAAAATGCTGTGATTTCCATGGAAGCAAGTTACAACAATGGGCACAGATAACATTGGTTGATTAATTTCTTTGTAAGTATCTTTCTCAAACACTGAGTGTTTGTAAGCAGGAGCTCTGGGCTGGATGGAAGGCCTTTCTTCCATGAATGGAGGCTTGAGCTGAAAGAAGCAACCTATCTTCCCTGACAGTAGGAGCTGAAGAATCGAACACAACACTGTAACTATGCTTCACTCATCCACACGGAATACTAGGTATTGAGGCACTGAGAATGGAGATCTTGCTCCAATTCTAAAGAATTAAAACAATAAAATGGGACGTGAGACAAGGAATTTATTTACCAAGTGTTTCCTGGCTATTGAGAGAGGGACATGCTTGTGCCGGACAGATTCGATAGCTAAAAGATTTAGGTATTTTGGATCTGTGATGAAAGAACTCAACACAAAATCCAATTTCCAGTCTTTCAGATATGGGAGGAAGGAGATTTTGTCAAAGACCCCTGGCCTCTTTATTGTAGAATTCATTAGTTCAACTAAACACTTATGAAGTATTAACTGCCAGGAACTGAGTAGGGCCCTGGGAGACCGTGGTCTCGGGGAGCCCTATGGGAGAAGGCTGTGCTGACAGCCAGCACCATGTCACATGGCCAGGGCTCTGATGAGGGTATAGGTGCCAGCAGCCGGGGCCCACGGGGTGAGATTGGGGTGCTGTGCCTCATGTTATGTGGGAAATCATGAAAGACTTCACCGGAGGAGGAAGGCTTGGGATGAGGAAAGAGTTTACCACAGGGACAAGAGGAAAAGGGTGTTCCAGGCAGATGGATTGGAGGCTGGGGAAGATCAGCACAGAAAGACCAGTAGGGAGTGTGGAAACAATCCGTATGTGAGATGCTGGGAGGAAGTGCGAACTGGAATGATTGCAGCAGGAGTGGAGAGAGGAGCAAGGATTGGAAATAGTTTTAGGAGAAGGAATTGGCTGGGCTGCATGATTGATGGGACGTGAGGGATGGCCCAGGAGTCAAGGATGAAGTTATGTTTCCAACTTGCATGACACTTGCACAGTGGTGGGAAACCAGTGGGGAGGATCAGACTTAGGGGCAATGCAGAGAGTGCAGATTTAGTTGTGTGAGTTTGCTCTCTTGGAGGACCTTCAGGAGGAAGTAGCAGGATAAGCGGATCTGGAGATCAGGACAAAGGGCAGAATGGAGATACAGGCTTGGGAGCTATCCACGGGCAGACCACAGCCATTGGGAAATATATTGGGCTCTGATGATGTCCTGTGAGGTCAGCAACCATGAGTGGGGAGTTGTAAGTCCTGGCGCGTGAAAGCCTTCGCTTCTGCTGATCCATCTCTTCCACTGTGTTTGCCAGGCCACCCTGCTACCATTGCCACTGCTGCCACCCTCCTCCCCTGCCTCTTGCTTCCCTGGCTTGTCCTTACTGTGAGTGGCCACGGCAGAGTCAGAGCCAAAAGATAAAAAGATGGCAAACAGAGCTCAGGTGGCCAGTGTCAGCATTCCAACGGCAATGTGGAGGAGCTCAGGCCGCCTGAATAATGGGGCCACTGTGTCACAGGCCTTCTGGGTAGGGGGAGGGCTAGCTAGAAGACGCCTGCTGCCACCTGCTGAGGGAGGTTTCTTCTGTCAGTGAGGGGTTCAGCATAGCAGGATTTCTGAACTGGAGAAAGAATGAATCTTTCACCATAGGTCCGAGGGCCACAGGCAGCTTTTCCCATGTACTGTTTCGAAATGCGCTGTGGGTAAAGTGTAGCAGGGGAGAAGCCAGCCTGCTTCCTGCATCCTGTCTTCATGGGTTTCATTTCACTCTCCATAGGACGACCCAGGCAGTGAGGGGTGGGTGCTTCTGTGCTAGGAGTTGTGGGTCCAGAAAAGGTTGGCACTAGGGAAGTGGGGGACCCAAGGGACATTTGCACTGAATCCCTATGGTGCTGCCTCTTTAAGATTCAACATGCTCCTATCTTCTGGGTGTCCAAAGTGGAGGTGGTGGGAAGGAGGCCTGGGCATGGGAAGTGGAAGCCTGTGCCCTCATCCTTCCTCCAGCTTTGCCACAAGGGGGGGGGCCACTAAGGCCAGTCTGGGGAGGTGTGGTTTCCAGCCCCTGCCTCTCTATGTGGAGCATAGATTCCTTGCTAGAATTTTGGATGTGCGTTCATCAGACTGAATCAGTTTTGTTTGTTCAACTTCAGACACATCACCTACCACCTCTTGGAAGAGGTTGTTGCTTGAGAAGTTAGGAAAAAGCCTTGCTGAGATGTTAATGTTCACCTTCTACTCACTGCAACACCAACCCTAAAGACACAGGCACCCACATATCCCACAGAGGATGCAGTGGCCTCGAATTGCCTATTGGCCTGGCTGGGATGGGCTCTGGGGACTGGACCAGGTGGAAGGCAGGATACAGGGTGGTTGCTTTTGTTGGGGTTCTCTAAAGGGACAGCACTAATAGATGCATATATGAAGAAGGGTTTATTAAGGAGTATTGGCCCACACGATCACAACATGAAGTCCCATAATAGGCCGTCTGCAGGCTGAGGAGCAAAGAATCCAGTCCGAGTCCCAGAACCTCAAAAGTAGCAGGGAAGCCATGAGTGCAAACTTCTGTGTGTGGCTGAAGGCTCAAGAGCACCTGGGTAACCACTGGTATAAGTCCAGGAGTCCCAAAGCTGAAGAACTCGGAGTCCGATGTTGGAGGGCAGGAAGCATCCAGCATGGGAGAAAGATGAAGGCCAGAAGGCTCAGCCAGTCTAGACCTTCCACGTTTTTCTGCCTGCTGTATCATAGCTGTGCTGGCAGCTGATTAGGTTGTGCCCGCTCAGATTGAGGGTGGATCTGCCTCTCCCAGTCCACTGCCTCCAATGTTGATATCCTTTGGCAACACCCTCACAAGCACACTCACACCCTCAATACTTTAAGGAAAAGTACAGTTGACACTCAGTATTAACCATCACAGGGCATTCAGTGGCCTGTTCTGACAATCACCAGCAGGGACCAGAGGCACGTCCTTTAGCCTCGGTGTGCCTTACCTGTCTGGGAGATGCCAGAGGCAGGAAAGGAGTTGTTATCCATAGCTAGTTGTGTGTGTATTTTTTAAGGACAGGTACATTCAACAAACCTGGGGTAAGGCAGGTGGATCTACTTCCTGTCTGTCTACACACACCCTACTGCCCCCACCTACACACACACATAGTCAGAAGCTGCCACTATTGGATTCCCTTAACAGGTAGGGCTCCAGAGTACAACATAAGCCAAAATCTAAGATCGGGGAGGGGCAGCTTTTCTGGGCTCCTACTGTGGGGCAGACATATCCTGTGAGGATTTTATACCTTATGTAGCTTTCACAGAATTCTATGCAGGGCAAGGATTCAGAGAGGTGACGTTACTTACCCAAGGTCACTCAGCTAGTAAGTGGTAGAGCCAGGGTTTAAACTATTCAATTAAGTGAACAGTCGCAGTCTGGCTCCCAGTGACAGGCTCTTTCTGTCTCACCATGCTGCCTCTGGCAGAGGTAGTCCACAACTGTGCACCTTGTCTGTGTCTGACTCCTTCAGTCTTCGCTCCAGCCACACCTGTCCTTATCTGGCTGACTTGCTTATAGCACAAGCAAGATTTTGAATGTTTTCTCTTCCTTCTTAGATTCCTGTCACCCTTAGTTTTCAACTCAACTCGGTATCCAGAGTGTCATTTTCAGAATTTTTCTTTAGCTAACTCCCAATCCTGTACTGTTTCTAATGAGCTGGTGAGTTTTCTGACTCTGCCATAGACATTATCTTCACTTTCCAGCTATGGGTTCCACTTAGCACAGGGTCATATTGCCAACTGTCCTCTCCTTCTCCAACTGGAGGAAGCTGGCACTCAGGCAGGGGCTGACCTGGCAAGTGTCTCAGGCCTGTGTCCTGTGCGTGTTTAGGAGGTGAGTCAGCTACCAATGGCTGTTTGTTTTTCCTTGTCTAAAGAGAAAAACCGTGGGGTAATGGGATAGCCGCTGAGTCAGGGCTGCAGTGCTGGTGAGCAAGTTTCCTCTGGACTGAACTAGCTGAACTGATTCATTAGGACTATCCCCTATTCCCATTTCTGGGCCCTTGGCAGTGCCTCTTCTATTTCCCCACATTTGTCTCTGACTTTGGATCAGTTTGACACTTCTCCCATCCTACTCTTACCTTGTTGAGAGACTTCCAGGTATGGCCCCGGATGCTGCTGGTCCATGATTTTGTCTCTTGGGCCACGGAAAGAACTAGCAATAAACTGATGATTGACACTCTCCCTACATGTCTCCCCCTCCCTTCCTGCCCAGCCTGGTGCAGCTGCAGGATCGGGCTGTGAGTGTGTTACGGATACGGTTGGTGCCCATCTCCGCTCACCCCTCGCCCCTCCACACCGTGGTTTCCCTCTGCAGTATCTGTAACTCTTTGCCCAAGGGGAAGACTGGAAGTACTGGGGAGCTGACACCCCTAGGAGCAGCCCTGAGCCGGTGCTGGATGGTAACTGGAGGATGAACACCCAGCTTCCTGTCCCTCCCATGGGGCAGCCTTGAAGTGTGTTCCACGTTATCAGGTGTCCCCAGCGAGTGTCCCCTCAGGTTCTCACAACAGCAGGCTGCTCATTTGTTCACCCAGAGTTGGCTCTCTTCTTTCCCTGTCTTATTTCCTCACTCCCCTAGACGCACTTCTGTACCAGCTCCTTGTACTCAAATCCTCAGGGTCTGCTTCTCGCGGGGAGGGGAGCCCAACCTATGACAGGGTCCTACAGCCAATGTTCTTGATGATTCTGGCTTCCATTCGGTGCTGTTTCAATGGGACTGCAGTTCACAAACTCCCACGGTGGTTTCAGGACCCAGTGCACATGCCAGAACTCCAGTGAGTGTGGGAGGAAAAAAATATTGTTTAACATAGGCATCTTTAATGGAAGCAAGTTATGGAGCTAATAATACTGATATTTTCAATGGACCAAATTAAATTATGCTTCCCATCTTGTGCCTTAATTAAAGGGATAAAAACTGTTTCACATTTTAATTAGCAAGTGTGTCTTGAAAAGACTTAAATTAATATGGGAGTCATCACCATAGGAGAGCAGCCCTCTGCCAAGATTCATGAGGCCAGAGAGAGTTCAGAGAACGGAGTATATTTCCAGCAGGAATGAGAGCAGCCACTGCTGGAACTCAAAAACTTTGGTTTCTTGAATTTTCTGAAAGGATAAAAGCAGGAACCTGGTGTGGAACTGGAAGGCATGACGTTTTCTTTTCTAGACAGGTCCGCTTCCTCCGTGTGAACCTTTTTTAAGACACTTAAACATTGCATCTAGAAACGATGAGAGTACAGAGGATGGTGGGGACAGAGAGTGCCTGCTAATGACAGCCCTGCCTTGCTTGGCCCAGCTCCTGGGATTCGAGTTCTTGGAGTTTCTGGAAGCATTGTTGGCAGAGCCTGAAAACAGAAGGGGTCCTCCCTCATGGGTGTCTCAAGTCCATGTCCTGTACAGGTGTAGGAGAGGAGCTGGTGCTGATGGCTGTTTGTTTTCCTTTGTCTGAAGAGAAAAACAGTGTGGGAACAAGGCTTACATGCTGCTACTGAGTGTTCAAGTCCTTCCACAGCTCTGTTCGCACATTTGTTTTTTTATTTTTTTTGTTTGACTTTAAAAAATTTCACGAGTAAAACATACTTGAGAAAAAAAGAATTTGAAAACATATATGCAAAGATGAAAGAAACAAAACAAAAACGTAATCCCATCACCCACATAATGTGTTGCTTTCCGCTATAGGTCTGGCCCTGCTCCCCCCAACCCCGCCCCATGTGTCTGTATGTATTAACAGGTACATCTGCTAATGTATCTGCAGATGAGGTAGGGAGGGTGGGGTGAGGGGTAGGATATGGTGCTCACATTCTCCTGCAACTGCTGTTTCTAAACACTTGTTCCAATCTCCCTAATTCCCTCCCATCTTCCTGTGGCTCCTGCTGACTCTTCCAGCCTTTTCTGATTCACTCCATTTCAACCATGAGCAAGCCCCTCCTTCATTTCCCAGAGGCGAGTTAACACAAGTCTATCATATAATGACCTGTATTAAAGGGTTTGGGTAAAATGGGATTTCAGCTGTAAAATGGAAGATTAGACACCATTATTCCTGCCACTCTCTGCTAAGCCTAAGGTCCTACTACCAGATTGCTTGGCCCTGTCCCCTCTCCCCAGGCTCTCTTCCCATCTCCTCTCTTCTTGGTTGTCACATGTTTCCCAGAACACCTTTCTCTTGGGTGCTCAAGGGATCATCAGAAGCCTTTGATCCAGAGCAGCTCCATCTTGCATAGGGGCTGGGTAAAATATGGCTTGAGACCTGCTTGGCTGAATTCCCAGGAGGCTAAAGCATTCTAAGTCACAGGATGAGGTTGGGCATTGGCACAAGATGAGATAGGATGTTGGCACAAGGTACAGGTCATAAAGACCTTGCTGATAAAACAGGCTCCACAGTAAAGAAGCTGGCTAAAACCCACCAAAACCAACGTGGTGACAAGAGTGACTTCTGGTCATCCTCACCACTACATTCCCACCAGCACCATGACAGTTTACAAATGCCACGGCAATGTCAGGAAGGTTACTCTGTATGGCCTAAAAAGGGAAGGCATCTATAATCCATTCCTTGTTTAGCATATAATCAAGAAATAACCATAAAAATGGGCTCTGTCTATGGAATAGTCATTCGTTCATTTATTTACTTTCCTAATAAGTTTGCTTTCACTTTACTGTATGGATTCAACTCATTCTTATGAGAGATCCAGGAACTGACTCTTGGGGTCTGGATCAGGACCCTCTTCCAATAACGGGTCCACTCGAGTTCCTATTACTTTGTTGTGCTAAACAATTTAGTTTTCTTTTTGTCTCAACCTCTTGTATACAGACTAGCCCACAGCCTTCCCTATCATAGCCAAATGGCCAGGGATTTTCTGAATCAAGTAGAAATCTGTTATAGAGATGAATTTGCCATCCCTCTGGAAGGCAGAAGTAGTGGAGTATTTTATTTTATTTTCCTTCCCATGAAATAAAAAAGTCTTTATTGACTATTCTTTAAATTGGTTTATGTGGTGGCATGTACAACCTCTGAACCATATTTTGGACTTAGTTCTTAGAAGTGAAAGTCTAGGTGAGGAAATCTGGCCAATTTCAAGGCAATCTGCCAAATGGCTATGCATAAAGAAGGGCTCACCCTTCTTCCTGCAGCAGGAGGTGAGAGACTGTTTCCTCTTATCCTGGCCAGCTTTTGATAATATAATTTACAGGGGAAAGAACTGTCCCCTTTGACAGGTACAAGGCAGACCTGCATGTTGATGTGATTTGGAAAGCTGGTGTGAGCTGAGTGCGGGCAGAGCCTGGGAAGGTGGAGCCCTCTATAGAAACCCCACGCATCACCTTTTTCGCAGCAGGCTTCCAGATGGAATCTTAAATTCTGCATGGCCATTTATCAGAGTTTCCAAATGCCACTTTCCAATTTGCATCAGACCTTTTCTCCATATTAATACGATTATGTTACTAATGTGTATGTTTTTGCTCTACTACCAAATTTGTGTTTGAAACACCGATGAGCTTACAAGGTGAGCCGGTTCCCTGGGGGAAAAGGATTCAGCTGCTTCTGCTTGTGGTTCATGAGGACGTCCTGAGAGTGTCACATGGAGTCAGAACAGACTCTGGCAGTCCACTCTGTCTTTTGCTGCCTCTGCTGCTAAATGTTGGCTCCAGCCCAATTCTTTTTTTCTTTTTCTCTTTCGCCCAGGCTGGAGTACAGTGGCACGATCTTGGATTACCGTAACCTCTGCCTTCCTCTGGTTTCAAGTGATTCTCTAGCCTCAGCCTCCTGAGTAGCTGGGATTACAGGCATGTGCCACCACATCCAGCTAATTTTTGTATTTTTAGTAGAGATGGGGTTTCACCATGTTGGCCAGACTGGTCTCGAACTTCTGACCTCGTGATCTGCCCTCCTTCACATCCCAAAGTGCTGGGATTACAGGTGTGAGCCACTGTGCCTGGCCCTAGCCCAATTCTTGACCTCTACCTTCTCTGCTAGTTCTTTTTCTTTTTCCCATTTAAAGACAGGGAACTTAGATTAGGGGGTTCAGCGCCTTGCTTTGCCCAGGAATTTTCTTGGGAGTGGGATCCAGGGCCCAGATCTAAGTTAGGCGTTTCTGCAGAGGTGATTCAGGCCAGGGAGAGCCTGATGGTCAAACCATAGTCTAAGTTCTTTGAGAAAACTTTTCCCAGTCTCTGACCAACTACATTGCTTTGTACTCTAGGGTCCTGTCATGGGTGATTTGAGTGTCATTGCTGGGGCAGGCCTCCACCTCTGAAGAGGGGTTTGGGCTCTAAAGCTTCTGGAGCATTTACTGCCACCCATTCTGTCCTCTCTGTTCCCGCTTTTCCCAGCGCCTGAGTATGAAGACAAATGTCACTATCAGTTGGACTTTAGGGATGCAGGGTTTGTTTTTCCCAGTGTAAACTGAAAACAGTACAATGGCTAGTCCATGGGTCTATCCTGCTGACCATGGGGCCCCCTATTTGGTATCAGTGCTGCCTTGAACCTTTAAATCAGCCTCTCCTCACCCAGTCGTTCACAATGACCTGCTATCCCTCAAAGGGGAGCCACAGGGCAGGCACTCTGGGCTCCCCTTGTTCATCCCCAGCCTGCTTCCACTCCAGACCCACTTTTGCCCGGTTCTTAATTCTTGGCTCCACATTCTGATTTTGATTTAGTGTTTTGAGACTTTGGACTTGGTGTGTGTGCTTTATCTTTCAGGATCTGAACTTTCTCTGGAACTCTGATGGGCATCTGTTTTTTTTGCTTTTCATGTTCCAAGATGCTGCAAGTGGCAATTCCTGTCTGAGCTCAGTCCTGGGCCCTCAGCCAAGGCCCCTGCAGGGCCAATGCCAGGCTCCCTTCCCTCATGTGCAGGGATGCTTAGCAGGGGTGGCGTGGAGAGGAAAGGTGAAGGCACCATCCCCCAGCTCTGTGTCCGAGAAGCTGAATGCAACCCTCAGACAGTGGGTCAATAGCTAGCTGGTCCTCATGCCCATCCTTCCAAAGATACAGATGATGAATGAAGAAAGAGCCAGAGGCATAATCTCCCTGTCCCTGTCATACCTGTCAGACCACACCCCTATGACAGACATCTCACACAGCTTGGGGCCTGCTTCTGCCTGCCCCAGCCCTTCTCAGCAGCAGACACCAAAGCTTATCACCATCAAGATCCTGGATCCCCTCTGACCAGAGGGCATTTGAAACTTCATCCAGTTTCCCAAGTTGAAGGATGGTTTTGCACTTCTATCATGAGTATGCAGTTCCTAAGGAGAGATTTGGGCTCTTCATTACTGACCCAGGACCAGCCTCAGCCCAAGGCCATGGATGGCTGGTGTTTTCTGGTTTGACCTAAATTCTTTCCAGCAATAGAGCCTGTATTGGTTTTCCTGGGTTTCCACAACAAATTATCACAAACTAGGTGGCTTAAAACAATAGAAGTTTATTCTTTCACTATCATGGAGCCCAGAAGTTCAAATCCAAAGTGTTCATAGGGTTGGTTGGTTCTGGAGGCTCTGAAGGAGATGTCTCTTCTCTAGTTTCTGACAGCTGCAGCAATCCAAGCTGCTCCTTGGCTTGTACTTGTGTTGTTCCAACCTCTGCATCCATCATCACATCACCTTCTCCTCTATGTGTCTCATCTCCCCTTCTCTTCTAAGGACTCAGGTCACTGAGTTTAGGGTCCACCCAGGTAATCTAGGAGGCTCTCATCTTGAGAGCTGTCTTTGTTGTGTTGCTATAACAAAAGACCACAGACTGGGTAATTTATAAATAATAGCAATTTATTTCTCACTGTTCTGGAAGAAGTACAGGATTAGGGAGCCAGCAGATTCAGTGTCTATGAGGTCTGCTGTCTTTGCTTCCAAGATGGCACCGTGGTGCTGCATTCTCTAGAGGGGATGAGCACTGTGTCCTCACATGGAAGAAGGTGGAAGGGCAAAAAAGGGGGCAGACTCTCTCCTTCAAGTCTTTTTATAAGGGTACCTAATCTCATTCATGGAGGCAGAGGTCTTATGACTCAACCACCTCCTAAAGGCCACGTTTCTTTATACTGTTGCATTGAGGATTAAGTTTCAACATATATTTTGGAGGGTACTAAACATTGAAACCATAGGAAGCTCCTTAACTAATTACATTTGCAAAGCCCCCTCCCCCACCCACCCCCGACCCATTCATAGGTTCTAGGGGCTCTGGCCCCTTGCTGATTTCTTGCTCTAGACTGTGAGCCTGGTTAATCTTGTTTAGCTCCAAACTTTGCTCATGTCTGAGTTCCTCCAGCAATACCATCTCTATTGGTTGACCAAACTCTGCCCAGAATGTTGGAATTAATTTGAGCTTATTGCATCCCATGAGACACAGAATGAAATACTGGACTCTGGCTGGCCAAGTCAGGACACAGGCAGTGGATCAGCTCAAGGGCATGTGCTTTGGTGTGAGACAAATCATGGTTCTTGGCTCTGACACTCCCGTTTCTGAGCCTTGGTTTCCTCAGCTGTAAAATGGGTTTGGGTGATGGTGCTTTTCTCAAGGGTGGTACATATGTGCACAAGGCCCAGGGCATGAGGGATCACACAGGGGTTTCTTGCCCCTTTCTTTCCTTTCTCTTTCTCCAATCCACCCTATGGAGTAAGTGCTTCATTACTACAGAAAAAAGAGGCAGGGTCCACAATGTGGTAATATTGTAATGTGTTAATAACGCAGTTATGCTTAAGTGGAAAACCTTTCCCACTTTTCCCACTCCTGTTAAGAAATAAGATAGTACTAGAAGCCTATGGCCCAGGATCCTGGGAATTCACAACAGGGTAAAAAGATCAAGGGCATTTCTGGAAAAATAGAGAAGTGGCACCTCATCATTTATCCAAGACAGATTCTGTGTGAAGTGTCGTATCATAGAGCACCTGCAGAACTTTCCAGAATTTATAGGCATAACTAAAGGGCTACAGGCAGGAAATGCTCAGTGTCTTAATTCTGTCTCCTCCTAGTTTCTTCTTGTGGACCAGCATTCTTTGTCCTAGCTTCTCCTCTTGTACAACAAGCCACTGCCAAGTCAAAGCTTGCCTTTTGATCCCATGATAGCACAGAAATAGAATACTCCCAACATCCCCTTATCCTCCCATCAACAGGCCAATGCAGCACCCCCTGTGCCAACCTTAAAGCCACAGTTGCAATGACTGGCAGGAAGGATGGTTAAGAGTCATTGAGCGAACAGTTGGGGTGAGGGTGAATTTTAATCATTGGTTAGTTTTAGTTGGAGTCTATCTTTGATTATGAGCATCACACAGTGCATATTTTCAGTCATCTCTACTTTAAAGCAAAACTGAGAACTAAGAAGTCTTATCATTGTCTGGCAGTCACTATGGATTTCTGTGATGGGTGAGTTTAGTTAAGCTAGTCACAGTTGACAATGAATATGCAAACAGATTCTAACATAGACCTTTGCTCATCTCCCCAACTCATTGTATTATGCCACATTGGGGAGTGTGAGTACCTTTTATGCCCAACCCTGAGTGCCTGCTGGCTTTTCCCCAGCTTGCCTTTCCCCCTTCCAAATTATTGAGAGCTCGAATCCCATAGATCTAAACCCAGGTTAGCTTTTCTTCACCAGCCAGAGCACCCACTGGCACAGCCCTCTGATTAATTAACCGAGTTCTGCTGAGGGCCTTTTTGTGGATGGATGGGGGAGCACATGTATCCCTTTAAACATGCTTAATTAAGCTGGGTGAATCACTGGACTCCTTAGCAGCGGGCTGGGCCTTGAATCAAGTCTTGTGGCATATTTGCACAAGGTGCTCTGTGTTTGCCTGTTGAAACGGGATCATCTGTCTGGAGGATGCCTCACATGTCTTGTATTAGGACATTCTTCCTTGGCACAGCAACGTGGCCCTCCCCTGGAGTCTCCTTATAGATGAGCTATGATTCTACTATTCAGAGAGGTTGGCCAGCTGCCTCCAAGCAAGGGATACAAGATGCACTGGTAATAGTAATGCTATTCAGAAGTGATATTTGACATATTTAGTAGCAGGAATAACGCAGGCTCTGGCCAATCAGAACAAGCAACAGCCATAAACCATAGATAGAGTTGTTCTGGTGGGTACTTGCTGAAAGTCAGCCGTGGAAAAAGAGTTTACATAGAGCTTAACATATTTCCCTGTTTGATCATAGCCACAACCCCATGAGAGAGGTTTGGTACTTTCTTAATTTTAGAGATTTCCTAATTTTGAGGTTCAGAGAAGTCTTATGTCTTCCCCACAGGCACAAAGGTCATTGGAGAGCTGGAAGCCAAGCACCCTCCTCCACGTTCTTTCTACCATACCATGTGGCTCGTGTCGATACAGACCCCTGAAGGTGGACCAATTCTGGAAGATGAAGAGCTTGACTGGTGAGCCCAGGGCAAAGGTGGTAGGGGTAGGGTGAGGGGCACAATGGTCTGGGATTTGTAGAAAAGTCAGGGCGGAGCTAGTGCCCCTTTCTGTACTCTCCACTCACATAGCACTATGATCCTACAGGAGGCTCAGGGAAAGAAAGGGCTGCAAAGAGTCAACACAGAGAGGAGCATTCTTGGGAAACAAGGACACAAATGTTTATTTGGGAGGCGATCACCAGAAGCCCAGTGATGAAGTAGGAAAGATTAAAAGGTGAAAAACCAACACAGTGAATGCTCTGATGAGTGAGTTACCCTCATGGGCAACTGGGCTTGATCCCTGGGGGCTTTCTGAAAACCATGTGGCCCTTGCCTCAAAATCATGCCACTGGAGGGCAGGGAGCCTGAGGCACTTATTCACTCCCTGCCATCCCTACTTTGGGCATTAATTTCCTTGCATGCCACAGTTGTGACTGGCCACTGAGAGCAGGCTCTCAGGCAGGATGCCAGCCAGGCAGAGAAGAGGGACATGCAGGGGTATGAGGGCTGAGTTGTCCTCACAGGTAAACTCAGGTGGGCTGGATATGGGATGGAGGGTCCACAGCATCTGCTACACTCATGAGTCCCAAATGACAGCAGAAAACAGGAAACAAGCTTTCACCATTACCAGCTCATTTTCTCCATGCAAGGGAGGGAGGCAGGCCTCTATGTTTCAGGTCTATGCCATGCCCAAGACAATGCTTGATGTTTTAGGAAACTCAAGAATGTGTCCCTCCATCCTGTTTCTGTGAAATGTCAGCATGTGGACTTGCCTCTCCCCCATCCTCTGACTTATTTGGGGAACGCCTGCAGTGGGAGGGCGCTTGCTTTTGGCACTGGTAGGAAATGCCATATACTCCCCACCACCAACTAAAAATCTCCCCTCCCTTCCGTGGCCCCCAACCTCACACCAATCTGCAGCTGGTACCTCTGCCCTGACAGAGGGTCTGGTAGGGACATCTGACAGATACAGAATGTTTTAATTTGGAAGCCATTGATCTAGAGCATGTTAACAAATAGCAACTGTTGGTCCAAACCTTGTTTGCCATCCATCTTGTCTTATCTGAACACTGACTGTATTTAGATGGGAGCTGTGTCAGTCCTCAGGGACAGATTGCTGTGCAGGGTTCCACCCCAGAGCCAAGAGAAATTCCCTCTCCAGCCTGAGAATGACAAGGACAGGGCCTCTGTGAGTGGCTCAGTAACCAAGGATGGGAGAAAGTGGATTGACATTGCCTGGGAGTGGCTAAGAAAAAAGTCTTTTCACCTCCATTCTAAGGGTCCGTCTCCCAGGACATTTCAGTGATGAGTTGAAGAGACTGGACTGTTATGAACCTCAGTAGGTAACTTCGCTGATGCAGTAAGTGCTGGGTTAGGGTGTCATCAGGAGGGGGTAGAGTGGCCTTTACTCTGTTGTGTGAACCTGGGCACATCATTTGTCCTGTCTTTCCTTTCATCGCACCACCTAAAAAATACGCACGTGAAGAAATCTCTGCCCTGCTCCATCTCATTAGGCTGCTGAACTGGGTTTTGCAGGACAGCACTAGAACAAGTAGAAGGAACCATGGGGATGCATTTCATTTATGAATCAATGTGGATGAGTCAGAATCAAGAAAGCCTGTGAGGGTGGGCATGGCTGGGCAGAGTGACTCACCTACAGCCTTGGGTGATGTCAAACCATCTGAATCAAGGCACAGTCTGCCTGCAGAAGGGATGGGGCCTCGGGAGAAACTGGGCTTCAGAGAGGAGGGTTGTTAGCCTGTTCCCAGCTCTGCCTGAGAGACAGGTGTTCTGCTTTGGAGTGAGGACAATTTCTGGATCTTGGTGAAAATAATCTCACTTCCTAATAGCCCTCTTGCCTTATTCTGACATACCAAGCAAGCCTCTGAAGAATGTTTTAGCCTCCTCAATACTATAATAAGGTGTCCTGGTAGAGTGGGCATTGGTTGGATTTGCTGCCCAGCATCCACCCCTGTATTGTGGTACGTATATCCAACTTCCCTCTTTCCGCTTTGCTCAGCCCTTGTGCTTGGGAGGCACCAACTCTTGGCTTAGGGGTGGAGCATGTGATCTAGGCCTCAGGCAGTCAGAACCTAACATTCCTCTGCTTGCCGCAAGGCTTGGCTCAGAGTTGGCTATGTGACCTCATTAGGGCCAAGGAGATGAAATGAGATGCATGCTGAGGCTTCCAAGGGAGACTCTTCCACTCTTGCCAGCTAGACTTGAAGACTGGGATCCTGGAGGCAGGAAGCCATCTTTCCACCATGTGGAGCCTCAGTCAACAAGGTAGAACCCAGAGAAGGAAGAAACTGATTCCTGTTGATACCATTTGATGCCTGAATCCAGCTCTACCTGAAACTAGATTTATTCCCTGGAACTTTCAGTTTTGAAAGCTGATAAATTCCTTTTGTGCTTAAGTCATTTTGAATGAGAATTTCTGTCTCTGGCAACTGAAAAAGTTGCAACTAAAATGCCTGGACAAGAGACAGGGCACTCCAGTCACCTTCATCAATCATTAGGCTGGCATTCCCATTTTACAACAGTGACTTTTGAGCCTGGCTGTGTGAGTTTGCCCCTGAAACACTGATGAGTTTGGGGTGTACTGCAAAAGTTCACTTTCTAAATTTGGATGGCTGAGAGCCTGGCCTGGGGTATAACCCTCCTATGAAACACCCTTCCTGAGGACTTGGCTGGGGTATAACCCCATCTATGAAAGTCCCTTTCTGAGTGACCATTTCTGGCACTGAGTGACATTTCTGTGGTTGGTACCTTATTTGCGTCTTCTCCTAATCACCAGTATGTCCCTGTGAACCCCCTTTCTTCATGACAGGGCTGGGGAAGACAGCAAGTGCTAGCTCACATATCACTCATTCCTTTATTCATTCAGGCATTCATTATTCATCAAATAAGTGAACAAGGAAATGGTAATAAATCCAGTACATTGACTGAGGTGGGAGTAATGTTCAAAATAGTGCATTTTACAACCAGTGTGGGATGCCACAGAAGCTGTACTTCCTGAACGTGTCCATGTGAGGGCGCCTCTGGGGGATGCTGGCTGGCGCTGGAGACCTTAGCCCAGCCCGACTTACGCCTGGTGGGGAGTCAGTACCAAATGCCATCAGGGCACTGTCTCCCCTCAGGGCTCTGGCCAGGAGACATGTGAGCAAGGAGGTCAGCTGGGGCATGTCCAGGGCTCATCGAGTGAGCACAGAGGCATTTCAATATTTTAACAGCTGGTATGGCTTTATTGGTGAGTACTGGCTGCATATCAGGCCTAAATGAAGATCAGGTTTTTAAGGGCTTTGCACGCCAAGTTGAGAAAGTTTTATTTCATCTCAAAGACAACAGGGAGTTACTGGGGTATTAAGAAGGAGACTGGCCTGACCAGATCTGTGAGGTAGGTGCACACTTCTAATGACGTCACAGGAGACGATTGGATGAGGGACCAGAGACAGGCAATCTGGAAAGGAGCCTGGCCACAGTTAGGCAGCCGGAACAGCCTTTTCCTTTTAGGGACCACTGAACCCAGATGCTTGGGAGGCCATGGTCTTGAGATCATGTGTGTGGCCTAGTTGAGTTTCTGTAAAACTTGATACTTTCTCGGACTGTGTGGGGTAGGAGCCAGCTATTTTACGAAGTTCATTTCCTGTTGTGTTTAGGAAGTTCCTGAACACTCCCAGGAAGCCTGCCCTTGCAAGATACCATACTTTGTTCCTTAACTTAGATGCTCCACTGGGATTCTGAAGAGCTTCAATTCACTGATACACATTGACAAGAGCTTCTGAGCCATTTAACCTTTGACTATCTCTACTTGAAAGGCTTGAGATAAAGTTTTCCACACCTGGAGAGGAGAGCATTTAAGTGGCTTAGGCTCTCAACCAATCACACTCCCCCAGCAACCCTGAGAGGGTTCTTGAATGTTAATTTCATGATTCAGAATGAGTGGATCATCAACCTTTGGGAAATTCATTCATCAAACAATTCCTAAGTCCTACTATGCACCAGGCACTAGGGAGGACAAATGAACCTGCAGGAAACACCAGAGGTTTCCTCTGTGTCTTTCACACATCACAAGGCACATCACCAGCTCTTAGATGGAAGTGGTCTAGGCAAATCCAACATCCCTATTTTATTTCCCCATTAGGCAAAGCGCTCTGTGCACCTGGGCAGAGTCAGTGGCCAGGGCAGCTCAGGAGCTCCAGGAACCGCTCCCTTCCTGAGTCTGCTTCCTCCATTTCCCTAAGATAAATCTTTGGCATCCAAAGCCTGTGGTTCCAAGAAACCACAGGTCAAAACAATCACTCATGTGCCAGTTCACCTCTGTTATTTCCAGTGTTAGAGAACCATGCACCTGCAAATATCTTTTCTATGGAGTCCTCAATGGCTTCTGCATAACTTGGAAGTAGTAACTATGAGGGCTCAAATCAGCCAGTCAGCCCAGACCAGACTTTGGCTTTGGGGATGGTATTGCAATTAAGTATGCAATATGGTTCTTTGCTGATAATCCTCTTGCTGCTGCTGGGAGGCAGAAGCAAAGCTACTTCTTACTAGAGAGCTTTCTTTTTAATTCAAAACTGGGCTTTTAAAGGAACAACTAACTCTTTTTGTACATACCCGAACATTTAGAAACTAACACTGTAAAGGACAGATGTCGAACACAAAGGCTGAGTGGTTTCATCTTATAGAATCTTGGAATAGTCTGTCCGGCTTGGTGTGCATGTAGGGAAGGGACTAGTGGGGAAGAATTGTTGAGAATCAAAGGGAAAGTAGAGGGAGGCTGAGGATGGGAGAAGGAGACGGCAAACTCAGGAAGGATTTTAATTGTCCTGAGGGTCAGCCCTGTTGATGGCCACTTCTCTGAAGGTACCCAGAGATGCTGAATGGCCTAACAGGAAGAATCTGCTGGAATCCTAGGTTACAGTTAATGCTACTAAGAGCTAATACTTAGGCTGTACTATTCTATGTTCTTTGCATGTATTAATTTAATCCTCATGACAACCCAGTGAGATAAATTTTACTATTATTATTACCATTTTCCAGATGAGGAAATAGAGGCAGAAAGAGGGTAAGTGATTTTCCCAAGTCTCAGAGCTGGTGAGTGGTGAAGCTGGGATTCAGAGTCAGGGAATCAGCTCAAAAGTCTGTGCTGATAACTATGGTACTAGGAAGAGGTCCCGGAATGCGTCCATTCAGATCCAGCTCAATGACCTGGGGCCAGTTACTTGGATCCTGGAATTTTTTTCATCTATTCACTGGGGAAGCGTGGAGAAGAATGACTTGTGGTGAAGGGTAAATGAGATTGTGTAAGGGAAGAGTGCCTTGTGGGCTGAAGGGCTCTGGACACATGTTCATTGTGGGTTAGTTTTCTTCTGGGAGAGGAGAGAAGGCAGAGATTGGCTTCTCCAAGGAGCACCCAGCCGGTGCCCGGAGACTCCCGGATTCTTAGAGAGCCACTGAAGTGAGAGAGATGAAGGAGGCAGGACAGAAGGACTACAGGGAGGAGAGGGGAGGCATTGACCCACCTCAGGGGTCTGTTCAGATGCAGAGATGGGGTTGACGTGCCCACTTCTATGCGAGGTTGAATCCATGGAGCCGTCTTGGGGCCTCTGGACATTGCACTGAAATCAGGAGTTCCTGTGCTGAGCCGGGCTCGGGCCTGCTATCCTCTCCCTTGAGGTTTCCAGATGCTGCCCTAGGGCTCTTTCTCTATCTGTGTGTGTTCCTCCCAACCCTCCTTCATGTTCATTTTCAAGACCCAAGAAAGCTCTGGCTGCAGCAGAACTCAGAGCACTGTGTGTTCCACTGTGTCCTTCCCCTTGTCAAGCATATTTGCTGCATCATCGCCCCCCCTCTGTCCTGAGAGTTCACCCAGCACGGGGAACTTGCTTATTCCCACAACAAGGTAGGGCCTTTTCTTCAGCAAGTCCTGGGCGCGTGTTTGTTGAATGGAATTGAGGAGCAGTCCGGGAAGTGGCCAGAGCCCTCCTTCCAGCGCCACTGTGTGGCTGTGTGGCTCTGTGAGCCACAGTCTCCTCCTGATGAAGAGGATTGGATCAGATAACTCTGGGACCCCTTTAGCTCTGACTTTCCCAGGATTCCAGAGATGGAAGAGCCCATCACGTCTAAGAGGCTGTACACATCATCGCTGTGGTCTCGGTGGGCCAGACTGTAGCCTAGCCCTTGTCGTTAATGCCTGTTGATTCCCACAGGTGGCTCTGAGGAGTCATTTAGGACGCTGAGTGGGCAGAATTAACACCAACTTTATTCATCTGGCAACAAGAATTTGGTTGGCAATAAATTGCTTCTCCAATGAGAGCATAATCACTTCTCATCAGATTAGTCCTCGCCAGGAGCTGTTCTGAAATCCTTTCCGTGTCTGATGCATGCAGCCCTGACTCCGAAGGAAAAAAATGAAAAACAAATGAGATGCAAGAATGATGAATTTGATAAAGGGCAATGATACCTGGGGGCTTTTCCTCCTGCAGTGAAGCTCGGAAGTGGTGTGTTGGGGGGAGAGAGGGGGGTGTGACAGGTCATTCAAAGAAGTCTGAGGGGGTGGGAGTCAGCTGCTCCCGGACAGTCTCACTCCCAGGTTGCACGAAAGCGAGTCCAGAGGCAGTTTCACCACACACAGACATTTGTACCCTGGCAAAGCGGGCAGCCCAGCAGTTCATACAGCCTCCAGGGAAGTTTTACGTCCAACCTCACCCTGCATGTGACGATCACTTGAGGTTGACACAACAAAATTCCAGACGTGAGATTTCCGTGTCCTTGTCACATTAGACAAGCAGAAAGCCTCCTAAACCAATGGCCAGACCCAGAATTCTGCCTCAGGGTAGCAGGTACAGGTTTCCCTGAGTTCTTAGGTCCTATTCATGCAAATGTCTCTGAAGTATTTTCAGCCAGTCCCCGAATCCTGAGCGCCTTTTATTTCACCAATGAAAGCTTGCTAGGATTTGAATGTTTGTGTCTCCACCAATTCATGTGTCAAAATCCTAACCCCCAAGCTGATCCTATTGTGGAAAGTGGGGCCTTGGGGAGGTGATTAGGTCATGAGGGAAGAGCTTTCATAAATGGAATTAGTGCCCTCATAAATAAGACCTTAGAGAGCTCCCTTCCCCTTCTGTCACGTGAGGACCCAGCGAGGAGAAGATCGTCTCAGAACCAGGAAGCCGGACCTCACCACACACAGCCTGCTAGTATCTTGGTCTTGGACTTCCCAGTCTCAGGGTGTAAGACATACACTTCTGCCATTTCTAAGCTACTAGGTTATGGTATTTTGTTATGGCAGCCCAAATGAACTAAGACATCAGTGTCCATCTCCCTAGTCAAGGGCACTACAATTTTCACCAATAAAATCCGTTTTTTTTGACATGCCTTATGCTAGCTTGTGGCCTAAGCTGTCGATTGAAAGACACATCACAGTGAAATACAACTATTGCTTCTTGTGTGAGCTTCCTCCTGAATGTGCACAAAAGCTGGTGGCCCTCAGATGGAGGATCTTGATTAGGCAACTGTCCCTAAAATTTAGTTCTTCTCTATGCTGAAATATTTGAAAGTAAAAAGGACATCATGACAAGACACCGTCAGTGGGAGACCTTGTGACCCTGAAGTTGATGCCTTTGGAGAGAGAAAGTAACTTACTAAACCTTATCTCATATATGGGTTAGAGATTCTGTGACCAACTGGATTCAAATCCCAACCATGGGCCCCGACCTCGTCACTAGCTGACCTGTAATTCTGGCCACAGGCAGAGCCACCAAACTCTCCAGAGACGGAATCCCAGGAACCAACCACCTCAGCCCCAGAGGACCTGACACATATCTGAAACAGTGAGTGATCATAACTACTCAGCCACAAGACGAGCTTTCAAGCCAGCCTGAGTTCCCTTCATAAATTTAGTTTGATTTTAATTTTATGTTCAGTCATGTTCCTGAGAGGTGGATTTTCACCTCCTTAAAAGGCATATCACTAATCCAGGCCTCTGGGAGTTATTTGATTGGGGGGTAGGAGTGGGGTGTTTACTTCCTGTAAATATACTGCCTAGATTTTTGGCACATTTGAGGACGCAGAGTCAGTTTAGCATTTTAAAGAAGCTAAGCTAAAGAATATGTAAAGCATCCTAATAAAAACATAGTTAGAGCCCAGGCGGGAGGAATAATCATTACATTAATGCACCGGGCTTGAATTCCCAAAGGCACTTTTTGCTTATGTAAAAATCCTTCCCGGTGGTTACTGGTCTCAGGAAACAGCAATGTATTTCCTTTTTTTTTTTTTTTTTTTTTTTCTGAGAACATTGGGATCTCTGAGTCTGGTTTTTGCAGTTCCCTTACAGTTTTTATTTATGAAGCAACTTGCTTCATAAATAAAACAAGGAACAATACTGAGTTTTGGAATCATACACCCAGAGTTCCTGTCACGGCTCTGCCACTGACTAGCTGTGTGACCTTGGGCTCTTTAACCTCTCTGAGCCTCAGTTTCTACGTTTGTAAAGTGGGGCAAATAAAATCTAACTTATAACAGGTTATGGGATGATGAAACTGATCAGTGTTTATAAAGTATTTGCCATTTGGCAAATGCTCGGTTAAGAGGCATCACTAACAGTGCAAGGCCAGCCCATCAAAGAGGCTGTATATGGAAAGAGCGTCAGGAATGCTTCCAGCTGGGTATCATTAGCAGTTGTATTCCGGAGAATTATTTGTGAGCCTTGGTGGAGCTAAGGACTGGCTGAGTGTGGCTCAGATATGAAGCGCAGTGTTCATAATATTTGGTCATTTTGACCCTTCGTTCTGGGTACTGTCACACAAATGCAGAGCTGCAGTCATGGAGTGGGAGCCAAAAGGAGAATAAAAGTAGCTCCCCTTGAGTTGCCTTTATTTCCCTTGGTTCTTTCCAAACTTAAACACGCATTTGAATCACGGGGGGGATCTTAATGAAGCTGATTCAGAGTCACTAGGTCTGGGATGGGGCCTGAGAGTCTCCATTTCTAACAAGCTCTCAGGAGATATCAATATTTTTGGCCCAATTGCAAAGTTCTAAAGCAGAAGTTCTAAAAAAGTTCTAAAGCAAAGTTCTCAGCCCAGGCCACACATGATAATCACCTGAGAACTTTTAACAAAAATACTTATTCCCAGGGTCCATCTCAGAGCAATTAATTAGAACCTAGGGAAGGGGAACGGTAGGCAGGGTTTGGGACTGGGCACTGGTCAAAACAGCTTTGAGTCTTTTCCATTTTAATTATTGACTGAGGACTGCTGATGGCCTGTGAGATGGTTTGGCTGTGTCCCCGCCCAAATCTTATCTTGAGTTGCAGATCCCATAATCTCCACATGTTGTGGGAGGGACCTGGTGAGGTAATTGGATCATGGGGCAGTTACCCCCATGGTGTTTTTCTCGTGATAGTGAGGGAGTTCTCATGAGATCTGATGGTTGTCTAAGGGGCTTTTCTCCCTTTGGCTCTGCACTTCTCCTTTCTGCTGCCATGTGAAAGGATGTGTTTGCTTCCCCTTCCACCATGATTGTAAGTTCCCTGAGCCCTCCCAGCCATGCTGAACTGTAAGTCAATTAAACCTCTTTCCTATATAAGTTACCCAGTCTCAGGTATGTCTTTATGAGCAGCATGAGGACAGACTAATACAGCCTGATTCTGCCCACATCTCTACATTCAGCCAGAAACATCTGGTGTTGAGGCTGTTTTTGGCCTGAAATCCCTTGCTGTGGAGGGGACAGGTAATTGGGTAGCCACAGCAGTATTCCCTCCAGCTGCACCCCGCAGCTGCTGCAGCCCCCTCCCTTTGATCTGCAAACCCCTCCCATGTCCTGCTGCAGAGCCTGCAGAGACAGACGGCCAATGATGAAGCTGGACCCGGAGAATGATTGTGTCACCTCACTGTCATAGAGCTGCTGCTCTCTCAAATCAAGAGTGCCTGGGCTTCCTGACCCCCAGTCAAATGTGTGGGGCTCCTGGGACAACCAAGGAGTCTCCTCTGTGCCACCTGTGCTCACTGCAGCTGGGGTTGGCAGCAGCTACGCCTTCAAGGGTCTCAGCCCAGGGCTCAGTCAGGCCAGGCTAAGGGGTGGAAGGCCAGAGTCTGAGACTAGATGAACTCACAAGCAAGCCAAGTGACTGGTAATGGGGTGGGCAATGGATGGGTGGGGAGTCCAGCATTAGGGGTGCCTGGGAGGAGGTAGCAAGACCCCAGTCACAGACTCTGGCAACCAGAGCATGACTTTTGGTGGCTGGAAAAGGGCAGATTGAAGGAAGTAATGCTGGACTGTAGTTCCAGCACCTCTGGAATACTGGGCAGGGAAGGAGAGCAGCAACTCCAGCATGGGGGCCAGGAAAGAAACCCCATCCTTGGAGCCAACTGCCTACCCTCTGCACAGGCACATGGCCAGGGTACAAGGGACAGGGGAGAAGCTGGGTAAAGAAGAGGTGGCAGAGGGTTAGGAGGAACAGGTGCAATGCTGGCCATGCTGAGTTGTACCTTCTCCTCCTGACTTGGGATGGTCAGATGGGTGGGCTGAGCCTAAGGGAGTGGTGGTAGTGAGGTGAGGCAGACGGTGCTGAGGAAATAAGGAGGCCTGTGCCTCATGCCTCCTTCTCTCAACCAGAGATCTTTGAATGACAGTAATTTCTTACCTGGGTCTATTATAAGCCACAGCTGACTTCAAAGCGGGACTTTTGATAGTATGTGGCTTCCATGGCCCATAGGAGGCCTTTTGAAGAAGGAGTGCATCACACGTTCTGTATCAAGATTTCTCACAAAAACAGAACCAAATTTCTTCTTCTCCAGTAAACCTGATTTTGCTCATAAGGCCTCCAGCTGATGAGATCAGGCCCACCCATATTGTCAAAATCCCTTTCACTGAAGCCAGCTGATTTTAGATGCTAACCATATCCACAGAATTCCTCCCCAGCAACGTCTAATTTAGTGTTTGATGAAATGACCAGGTGATACAGCCTAGCTAAGCTGACACAGAACTGACCATCATACTCCCTACTAAGCTCACTCTTGTGGTTGCAGAACACACAAAGGGGTGTGTGTTTGCCTATGTGTCTATATACACAAATGTTCATTTGGTGTCCAGTGGGAACAGGGATAGACTCTCTCTCTTCCCTCTACCCTGGTTAAAGTCCTCATCACCCGGTGACTGGACCATTGTCACAGTCTCCTAACTGTTCCTTCTGGCCTTTTTTTTTTTTTTTTTAAAGCACAGTTATTTTTCTCTGCCACACCACAGCCATAGATATATTTGTAAAAGGCAAATCTAATAGATTACTCTCTGTCTCCCTCATATTTCCTGAGAAATCCAGGCGGTGTGATGTCTTTTGAACCTTTACTCATGCTTCAAATGCTTTCTGCTCATTCATGCCCGCTATCCTATCTGTCTTCTATCTCATTTGTCACCTACTGCCAGCGCTATAAACATGCACTTCTACACACACACACACACACACACACCAGTACACACACAAGCATGCCTGGAATTAGATCTAGACTTCCTCTATGAAGTCCTTCCTTGCCCCTGTCTTTCCTTTTTTCTCTTTTCTCCCATCTTCCCACTCACTCCTTCACTCCTTAGTCCATATATCTATCCCCACAGTGCCTGGTACATTTACTACGCTTCCTAATACTTTCCTTCTCATTCCCCTCAGACAATCTGAAACTTAAATTAGGATAGTGCGTCACCCTTAGAATGGGTGGAGTCCCTTTAGGGTTGATGAGCGTCAAGGGAGGAGAAAATCAAAGCAACAGCTTGAACTCATTGAGCACTTACTCCATGACAAGCTTTCCGTGACTATTACACTGAATATTCACAACTCTGAGAGGTCAGTACTTTTATTATGCCCTTTCTGTAGGTGAGAAAACCAAGGCTCAGAAAGGGTAACATAGTGACACAGGCATAGAGCCAGCACTTAAACTCAGGCCTCCTGACTCCAAGGCCCACTCTACCGCCACAAGGTACACAGTGTGGTTGAACGATTTGGTAGAAAGCACTTTGTTTAAATTAAATGGCTTCAATCATAATTTTTTTTTTGAGACAAAGTCTCGATTTGTCACCAGGCTGGAGTGCAGTGGCACGATCTTGACTCGCTGCAACCTTCGCCTCCTGGGTTCAAGCGATTCTTCAGCCTCAGCCTCTTGAGTAGCTGGGACTACAGGCATGTGCCACCACACCCAGCTAATTTTTGTATTTTTAGTAGAGACAAGGTTTTACCATGTTGGCCAGGATGGTCTCGATCTCTTGACCTCATGATTCACTCACCTCAGCCTCCCAAAGCACATCATAATTTGATTAAAAAGGAATATTTCCACCTTTATCATTTATATGAAATGTTGACACATGATGATCTTTTTCTAATTCATTTTTTACTGAGATATAATTTACATATCATAAATTCATCCTTTTAAAATCTACAACTCAGTGTTTTTTAGTATATTTATAAAGCTGTGTAACCATGACTGTTATATAACTTTAGAGCATTTCATCACCTGCAAAAGAAACCTGTACACGTTAGCAGTCATCCCCTCTTCTCCCCTTCCCTACTCCCTGGCAGTCACCAGTCTTTCTGTCTCTATGGATTTGCTTATTCTGGACATTTCCTATAAATGGAATCTTTCACTATGTGGTCTTTTGTGTCACTTCTTTCACTCTGCATGATGTTTCAAGGTTTATCCAAGTTGTAGCATGTATCAGCATGTCATTCCTTTTCATGGCTAATATTCCACTGCACACTATAGTCTGGCTAGTGGCCCCCAAAGATATCCACATCCTTATCCCTGGAACCTGTGACTGATAGAGGGCAAAAGGAACCTAACCTTGCGTATGTGATCGAGTAAGGATTTTGAGACGGGAAGATTTGTCTGGAGTATTCAAGATGGGCCCGAATGCAGTCACAAGTATAAGAAAAAGGCAGATGGAGATTTGACTACAGAAGAGGAGAAGGCAATGTGCTTATAGAATCAGAATTGGATGGATGTGCTTCAAAGACGAAGGAAGAGGCACCAGCCAAGATATGCAGACAGTCTCTAGAAGCTGAAAAAGGCAAGGAAACAGAATCTCCCCTCTGAGCCTCCAGAATATACAAGCCCTGCTGATACTTTGCCTCAAGCCAGTGAAACCAGTGAAGGACTTCTGACCTTCAGAACTGTAAGAGAGTAAATCTGTGTTGTCACTGTTTCTGCTAATTTGCTAGTGTTAACAGGGGATGAGTAATAGGGACATCCCACATTTTGTTTATCCATCCATCCATGGATGGACATTTGGATTGCTTCCATTGTTTGGCTATTGTAAAGAATGCTGCTGTGAACATCATGTACAAGTTTTTGTGCAGATGTATGTTTTCCATTCTCTTGGGTACATATCTGTATAAACAGGAGTGGAGTTACCGGGCAATATGGTAACTCTAACTTGATGAAGTCTGTTTGTTCTGCAGACTTTCTTGGCCTGGATTTCAAAGCGGGCAGGCTGATGCTTGGGCAGGATGAAGAGGTTTTAGTGCAGGAGCTCTGGGGATGGTAGGCAGCCTTAAAGTTCCAAAGAGCTTTTCCGGAATTTAAGCTGCCATTTTACACATATGCAGCACTTTCAGCGTGCCAAAGAAATTGGGACTACAATTACGTGTTTTGTGTGTATTTGTTTGAAAATAGAAGCGGATGTGCTCTTTCCTAAAGCTGATACTGAAACAGTGTAGATATGAGTAATTTGGTAAAAATAAACTGATAGGAATTTCAAAGGACAGTCACAACAGAACCTGGTAAGGGGGGTGTTCATCAAATGGATTCAGACATAACAAATATGGCCTGAGTAATTCATGTGAGCTAGAGCCAGGCACTGGAAGGGTCTCTTTCATATAAGTTTTTAAATTTAATTCTTGCCAGAACCTTATTAGGGAAACATCGCTTTCTTCCATATGTTAAAACTGAGGATGTCATGGTGGCTATGAATTGTTTGCTGATGTCACAGAGCTGCTATGAGTTAGAGTCAGAATTCAAACCACATCTGTCTGAATTGGAATTACTTTTATTTCATTGAGAAAGGAGAACGTTTTTTTCAAGATATTTGTTTGGGTTTATTTGTACATATACTGAGAAGTCTCTGGTAATTACTTTGTCAAAAGCATCTCTGGTTCAGTTTTTAGTGGGAAGTCCTTGTAAATGAAATGAGGTAGAGACAAAAAGTCTTATACCTCTCCATAGAAACTAGGAGGACAGAGGCACGAAGTGTCTTGTGGTGGTTTTTTTTTTGTGGGTTTGTATTTTTGTTTCTTGAGCTCTTGCTACATGCTAGACTTCTTACTTGGTCCACACAGCACCCTGCTGAGGTAGTTATGATGCTCTCCACTTTACAGATTAGGGTTAAGGTATTTGGAAAATTTGTGACCCTAAAATGACATGACTAGTAAATATTAGAGCCAGGATCTGAACCTGGGTTGTCTGGTTTGAAGTCCCTTGTTCTTTTCACCACATAATCATGTCCCTTTTTGGTTTGGAATCTAAGACATGGAAAGAACTAGGATTCTTCTTTCTGGAAAACGTTAGGTAATGTTGGATAATGTCCATGGTGAGAGATCCAAGTGACCATCTCAGAAGCCTCCTTTGGGAGGCAGGATCTAGACGCGCCAGGCTGGGATGGACCTGAGAAGCTCATCTGGTCCAATAGTGAAGCTCAGGTCCAGGGAAGGAGCACAGCCCAGGGTCACTGTGGGCATATGGAAAGAACATGAGGCTGGGACCAAATCCTGCTCCACCACTTACTCCACCACTTACTGGAGACTTGGGCAAGCGGTTCAATCAGAGGCTTAGTTTTCCCATTTAAAATGGGGATAAGCAAGGCTCTGTGGAAATAGGAAAGAAAAGTAAGTGACCCAGCAGTAGAGATTCTGCAGGCCCTGGCTTTCCCAGCCACACATTTCTAGAGAGTGAAGCAGAGTGTCACCTCCTGGCCTAGGCATCCTCAGAGGCTGTTCTGAGGCTTATGAGGGTGCTCAGCTGCTGGCATTCTCCTTCCAGTCACTGCTGAGGGTTGGGTCTCCACTGGTCAGAGTCACTTACCCTCTAGGTCACTGATAGCAGGGCCTTCAGGAGAGAGGACATTTGGGCAAAGAGCATTGCAGGATCTGGAAATTCAGCTCAGCGTTTCCTCTGCCTGCAACCCCAGGAGACTTGAGTCACAAAGATACTGCAGTCCCACTGGTGGCTCCTTCCTTGTTGCTAAGCGACCAAATATTTGCTATTAAGTTCCTGTTGATGAAACTAATTGCAAAGGTTAATTGTCCTCTGAGATGAAAAACGCTCCAGGAATGTATTAAGGAGTTGTTCTCTGTGAACTTCTGAGAGAACACGATTTCCTGAAAAAGCCTATTTTTCAGATGACGATGGCATCAGCACTTTGTTCTTCCTGCTTTGTTCATCCCTTAGGGTGGACGTTTTTCAAACTTAGTTAGCAAAGGAACTTTTTGTTCAAAGGAACTCCTGTATGGAACCTCACTCAGTGAATGGGGAGAGATCATGAATAACTAACCTGGAGGGATGGGGTGGAGCCTGGAACTCCACCCACTCGCAGCCCCGCCCACACATAGCCCCACCCACTGGAAGCCCCACCCACTGGAAGCCCCTTCATTCACTGGCTTAGGGGTAGTGCTTGTTGCTTCCTTTATTAGACCGTGAGGTCCCCTGAGAGGTAAAACTGCTTGGTCTACCTTGTCTATAGTATCCAGCATAAAGCTGGATGCAGGGCAAATAAACAGCTAATTCATTGCAAATAAGTGACACCCCATTTGTCATGAAACCAGCCAGGTCAGGTGGATGCAGTTAAAACACTTTGATTCAAAGATCCTGGTGAATCTGACCATTATGTGTGCCTTGGGGTTGCTATTCTCAAGGAATATCTTTGTGGTGGTCTCTCTACTTTTTGAATTTGAATGTTGGCATGCCTTGCTAGGTTGAGGAAGTTCTCCTGGATAATATTCTGAAGAGCATTTTCCAAAACAATTGGTTCATTGTCCCCATCACATTCAGTTCCACCAATCAAACGTAGATTTGGTCTTTTCACATAATCCCATATTTCTTGGAGGCTTTGTTCATTTCTTTTCATTTTTTTCTCTAATTTTGCCTTCTCACTTTATTTGAACGAGTTGATCTTCAATCTCTGATATCCTTTCTTCTGCTTGACCGATTTGGCTATTGAAACTTGTGTATGCTTCACGAAGTTCTCGTGCTGTGTTTTTCAGCTCCAGCAAGTCATTTATGTTCTTTTCTACCCTGGTTATTCTAGTTAGTATTTCATCTAACCTTTTTTCATGGTTCTTAGTTTCCTTGCATTGGGTTAGAACATGCTCCTTTAGTTCAAAGAAGTTTGATCAAAAATTCGAGTTCCAACACTCTTCCAGTGGCTGGTTATGGGTCCCTGGGGAAGCAGGTCAGGAACATAAGAAAAGAGGAAACAATGGGTTTCCATCTCATCTCCAGAATTTAACTTGCTGTGTGCCTTGGGCAGTTGTCTACAGCCCCAGGAGGCTCAGTTTCCTCATCTGTACATGGGGATGATAAAGCATGCCTTGCTTCTCAGATCAAAGTACACAGCACAGGGCCGGGCGCGGTGGCTCAAGCCTGTAATCCCAGCACTTTGGGAGGCCGAGGCGGGAGGATCACGAGGTCAAGCGATCCAGACCATCCTGGTCAACGTGGTGAAACCCCGTCTCTACTAAAAATACAAAAAATTAGCTGGGCATGGTGGTGCGTGCCTGTAATCCCAGGTACTCAGGAGGCTGAGGCAGGAGAATTGCCTGAACCCGGGAGTCGGAGGTTGCGGTGAGCCGAGATAGCGCCATTGCACTCCAGCCTGGGTAACAAGAGCGAAACTCCGTCTCAAAAAAAAAAAAAAAAACAAAAAAAAAAAACAAAGTACACAGCACAGTCCCTGGCACAGAGAAGGAGCTCAATTAATGGTAGCTATTTTCTGCATTGTTGTTTTCCAACAAGAGGCTGAACTGGTCACTTTGGAACATCCTGGCTCAGGCAGAAAGGCAAATTCTGATTCAATGCATCAGAGATTCCAAGGAAAGGCATAGCACCAAGGCTGGGGTGAGGAAACAGTGGGCAAAAAAGGAGGTGAGAAAGGCCCTCTGAACCATGTCTAGCAACTTTTCCATTTCACAAATGAGGATTTAAGAGGGGTTTCCTCCGAAGAAGATGATGGTCCTCTGTTTTAGGAGGCTGTGAGAGGTGCTGGGGTGATAATATGGAGAGCTGATACTGGTTCTGTCTCAGAGTCACCTGTGGGGACCCTTATATAATTGGCAGCATCACTGAGCTGAGGGGCTTCTAAGAATCTGGATAGAGCTCAAAACCCTGACACCTGGGCCCCTGAGGCAGTTGTTCCTTGAGAAGTGGCATCCATTCAAGTCTGCTTGATGTTCCCTCATTTCTTCACTTGGCACATTGATTTATTTATTTTTTTGAGACAAAATCTTGGTCTTGTTGCCCAGGCTGGAGTGCCCTGGCACAATCTCGGCTCACTGCAACCTTTGCCTCCCAGGTTCAAGCAGATTTTCCTGCCTCAGCCTCCCAAGTAGCTGGGATTACAGGTGCCTGCCACCATACCTGGCTAATTTTTTGTACTTTTAATCTAAAAGTCTAATGCAGGAGTTGGCAGACGTTGTCTCCAAAGGGCCAGATAGTCAATATTTTTAGCTTTGTAAGACACACGGTCTGTTGCAATAACTCAGCTCTGCCATTGTAGCAAATGGCCATGGCTGTGTTCCAAATACATTTTTCTTTAAAAATCAAGTTTGGTCCAAAGGCTGTAGTTTGTCAGTTACTGGTCTAATGGGAAGAAGAAAACAATAAAGTTCATTACGGTACAGTTCAGTAACCATCATCATGGAGATGTTACACAGCGTGGCAGGGACCCGGATGAGGGAAACAATATTTCTTGCTTGAAAAGCTTCCTGGAGAAATCAGCTGGGTGCCTTTGGGAAAGTCATTTTCTGTATCTCAGTTTCTTTGTCTATAAAAAGGACATATTAATATTATAGAGATGACAGCATAAATGTGAAGATTTATGCACTTAACATACTGTCTGGGTTATAGTTATATCCATAAACCAACTCAAATGTTAGTAATATTGCTTGTTTCTAAGGGATTTTTATTATATGCTAGGTACTCTTTCATGCACCGTATATATACAGATCCTGGGCTCCCCTGTTTACCCTCTGGTAGGGGAACCTAAGTTAGCTGGATCTGGCAGAGGAAGAATGATGCCCAGACCCTGTTACCGTGACACCCAAGGGGTCATTTCAACCCTGTCTGCCAAGCCTTACAACCCTCTGTACTTTGCTATAAACGGTCTCTCTCTCTTGCACGTGTGTGTGCGTGCACATACACACCACTCACACACCCCCACACCCACACACACCCTTGTCTTAACTGGAGCCAGAATGCTCCTGCAAAGTAGGTACTTAGTGTCAGGTGAAGTGCTGGGCTTTACAATTTATATTTTCTCACAAACAGATGGGCATTTCTGTTTTATTTGATAATTGAGGAAAGAATCCTCTGTGAGGCCAAGTAAGTAACTTGCCCATGGTCACAGAGCATGTAAAAGGCACAGCTGAAATTTCAACAAAAACAGTCTCACATGAAGCCCAGTGCGTTTCTTATCATACCCAGCTTCACCATCGCCCATCCTTTCTCCTATTATCTTTCATTACTAGCTACCCCCAAGAAATAATGAAAAAAGTACATGAAATCTTATAAGGGTGGGCACCAATATCCTTATGATTTTTGAGCCATCTCTTAATTTTCATGCTGTACCCACAACGGGGGCAAATGAGCCAACTCTGTTAAGAAACAAAGCCATGAGCACTGTGGGCTAAGGATGCCCACGTCTGCTTCGGGACCGATGGCCTCCCAGGGGTAGGACAATCGATTTGCAATCCAGGCTTTTAGCAGCTAATTGCATCTCTTAGCTATGCTGCTTCAGACAAAGTTACTCAAAGTACAATTCCTGGAAGTCTGACACAACTTGTCAAAGCAGCAGGGCTGCTCTTACTAGAAATCTTTCTGGGTCTCCAGATGGGGTTCAGTACAACAACAGTCATGAACCTTGGACCCCATGGCTTCCATGTAGAGCTGGTGCTTGAAGTTGGGGTGTGTTAGTCCAGGAAGGGCTGTAAAAAATAGGTTTTACTCCATCTGGTTCTGTCTGGCATCAGAAATGTAAGCCCTATGAAGAGTGCCTGAACCCTGGCCCAAGGTCAAAATTCAGAGCACCAGACTCCAGGGTAGAGGCCCATGTCCAAGAATATCTCTGCCTAGGTCATAATGAAAATAATAATAGCAATAGAAGCCACTAAGATTCTATGACTTCAACACCCCTTAGGCACTACTTCTCAGCATCACCCTTCTCTTATTGCAGCAACTATTGCAATGACCAGATCTGCATGGGTGTCTTAGTCCATTTCATGGTGCTATAGCAGAATACCCAAGACTGGGTAATTTATACCAAACAGAAGTTATTGGTTCACAGTTGAGCAGGCTGGAAAGCCCAAGATCAAAGTGCCAGCATCTTGTGAGGGCCTACTTGCTGGCATCACATGGCAGGAAGTAAGGGGATGAGAGCGATCGAGAGGGGGCTGAACTCACCCTTGTATAATGGTATCAATGGCACCCATGAGAGTGGAGCCCATGTAGCCTAATAGCCTCTTAATAATGTTACGTTGGCAATTAAATTTCAACATGTGTTTTGGAAGGGACAAACATTCAGACCATAGCAATTGGCTTTAATCAGTTTTACCCAGGTACAACTTAATAGTTTCTCACCTGAGATATGTTCATGCACTGCTCGCCTCCCACCCTAGGACATCTCTGTTGATGCCATTGTAAAACCCCACTCTGTATCCTACAAGCGGAACATAGAAGTGCAAGAATGTTAACATCCCTTAAAATACTGGCCAATGAAAGATAAAAGCCATTGATTCTTCCCCCATTCTCTCCTGTGATAGTCTTGAGAATCAGCTTGTGTGGGCCAAGAGCTCTCAGATGACACCACAATGAAGCATTATGGGATCACCTCTGTTAGTTATAGCCAGAGTTTGGTGGCTGCAGAGTGCTCAGGCTGGAGAGCATCTGGACATGGGCGAGGCTAATCCCTGGATTAGGGTATCTCTAGGACAGGAATTCTCTACCAACATGCTAATGGCATCAGTTTCAATAGTGAAGATAAGCTGGATTAGGTTAAGCTGGGATCCAAGGTAAATTGCTTCAGTTTCAAAAACATATTGGCCTACATTCTCTACTTTCTGAAGATGTTGTCTGTTAACTTTCATGTAAAATCAGCTGTGAACAGAACGTGACATAATCATGCTATCTTCCTGCTCTGCTCCTTTTGGTGGTCCCAGAGTTGAGCTGTTTAGCTAGCGAATCAAGAGCTTTCTAGACCAATGGTTAGTAGAATATCAGATCCAAAAGGTGTATTTTTGGATAATCTTATGTCAGCCCTTGAGCAAAAACTCCCACACAGCCTCTGAAATCCCGGGCCAAATCAAATCAGCGCAGAACCTCAGGTGTGATAACATTCATCTTCACTATGACTTTCATCCTGAGCCTGCACTTCATTGCTTGTGTTCAGAGAGGTGCTACATGCTAACATATGAATAACCAAGGAGTGGTCTAATCTAGGGTTTCTTTCTGCCTGTGCTGACTGCAGGTCCCTCTTCTCCCAACTTTAACTAGCAATGATTCTACCAAGTAGTTGCAAAGGGGGTGTGGCGGAGACAGTGCTAGTGTGGGAACATAAGAATATTGGACACTGCTTGGAGATGGAGGAATCTGACCCATGCCGGGCTGTGTTAAGCACTAAGATCTGGGATTATTTGTCACTCGAGTTTAGCTAACACATATGCACACATACACATATATGCACACATGTATACCTACATGGTTGTTCTTCAGTATGGGGATTGGTTCCAGGACCTCCCAAGGGTAGCAAGATCTGCAGATGCTCAGGTCTGTGTACGAAGATGGCACAGTATTTGCATATAACCTATGCACATCTTCCCGTCTACTTTATATCATCTCAAGATTTTTAGACTACCCAATACAGCGTAAATGCTATGTAAATAATTGTTATACTGTATTGTTTAGGGAATAATGAGAAGAAAAAGCCTTTACATGTTCAGTATAGATGCAGCCATTGATTTTTTAAAAAATATTTTTGACTGAGCACAGTGGCTCACACCAGTAATCCCAACACTTTTGGAGGCCAAAGCAGAAGGATCACTTGAGGCCAGGAATTTAATACCAGCCTGAGCAACATAGTGAGACCCCCATCTCTATTGAAGTATATATGTAACATATATATAAAAGAAAAACATTTTTGACCTAGGGCTGGTTGAATCCACAGATGAGGAATCCACAGATATGGAGAGCTGACTGTACATACATACATCTATTTGTATGCCTATATGCACATGTATACCTATATGTGTATATGTGTTTATCAGCAGTAGAGAGGGTAGAAAACTTTATTCTCAAGCACAGCACCCCAGGTACTTCCTCACCTCAGGGCCTTTGCACATGCTGCTGTCTCTGCCTGAACACTCTGTCTGGCTTGCTACCTTTTTTTCTTCAGGTTGTTGCTCAGATGTCATGTAAAGTATGTCATGGTTGTCAGGGATGTATTCCTTGACCACCCTGTAAAATTGCATTCCCACCCCGGCATCCCTATTCCCTTTCCCTACTTTATATAATTTCACAACACTTCTAACATGCTATATATATATACACATATAAATTCTAACATGCTACACACACACACACACACACACACACACACACACACAGACTTATTTGTTAGTTCATTGTCTGTTTCCCCTAAACAACATACAAACTCCAAGACAACAGCGATGTCCATTTATGTAGTTTCCTCCTCCATCCCTGCACTATAAGCAATGCCTGACACATGGTAGATGCTCAATAGATATTTGTTAAATGAATATTCATGAACCCTTTTACAGAGAGAGTCCCAGAGCGGGTAGTTAGACTCAGTGCTAATGAGTGACAAGAAATATTTCAGTTCTAGGAATTTCTGCTTCAAAGCATTACTGTTTCCTGCTCTGACATTAGGCTTCCGACATGTACAGAATAGCCACGGGGTTGTTATAATGGATGATGCAACCCTGAGGAGAATATTTGCCGTCTGACACCAGGTACAAATGAGCTGACTGTCCCAGTGGCCGTGCTTTGTTTGCAGTGTTTCTGTTCTGCCCACAAAGGCATTTACATTGTCAGCAACATCCGTGGTCTTCAAAATTGCTTCACCTCTCTGTGGATCAAACACCTTCAGCTTCCTATCTGCAAATATTGCCTTTGAGGTTTTAAGGCTGAGCTTAAATTCTGCCAGCCTGGAGGGTACACGGGCCAGGTGTTCCATGATCTTGCTGACAGTAGTCACACACACTTCTCATTGGCCAGTTGATGGTGCCCCCTTTTCCCACATGGCACCTGCCCCAGAGGAGAGAACCCATGATGAGCTACTCCCATTTATCTGATAAGGATTTCAACTGCCACATTCACCTTCACTTAGAGCGATAAGCTTTCCACAGTAGGGATGGAGTCTTGCCTTAATTCAGTGGGGCTTTAAATAATGTTGATGGCTGAATCACACGCCTGAAAATTCTGGTTAAATTGGTGTGGGCATCATGATTTTAAAAATACCCTCAGGGAATTGTAAGTTTGTAACCTGGGTTGAGAATGCCGCATAGATCATCTATAGAATCTCTCAAAAAAGTCACATCTCATTCTTGAATTTTCCTGCTTTCTCACCCCACATCCTACTAGTAGCTGAAGATGATAGCCTTAGTTTCGTTGCAGAATTCTGATAACTCTTTTCCAGCTGCCTTTCTTGCTGCAAACAATAGCAATTCTGGGGAGATGCAGGTTCTTTCCATTTACCGTGTATGCCTCAGTTTTCTCATCATGAGTTCCAGGAGACCCAAGTTTACATTGACTTGCCACTGGCAGCTACTTCCTTAAACAGTGGCTGAAGGGTTTCCCATGATAAGCCTTTTTCCGTTACTCCATTCTGTACATGCAGAAACTGAGGACACTTTATTGTCACATGCCCGGCCTGTGTGGCTGTCCTGGCCCAGTGCTCTTGAGGGCAGGAATTGTGTCATTTTGTTTACTTTTGTATCTCTAGGACACAGGAGAGTGTGTGGCTTTAGTAGATGCTGTAGAAGTACTTCTTGCATAAGTGAAAGAATGCATAACTAATGAATGAAACTCAGTGTGGCAGGTGGGAATCCAGTAGGTGGCGCTCGAAAGTCCACATGGCAGTTAGATGGCAAGTTGAAGGGGATAATGTTGTCAGCAAGGTATGCTGAGGCTTCAGCACTCACAATTACTGGACTGGGAATTTGCATTAGGGGCCAATATAGGGACAGACATTGGGGCTAAAGAGGGTCTCTGGCATAGGAGCTTGTTGAAAGGATCTGGGGGTTCATGGCTCCAAGGCGTAGCTGAGGTCTGGCTGTGGTCAGGAGCATCACATCCTGAGGGTGTGAGAGAAGGCTTCTTTTGGAGCCTTTAGTGGTTTGGGGCTGAGGTGGGGGAGTTGATCAGGGACCTGCGGTAGGGCTGGCTTTGGAGTGAGGAATCCACGGGCCCAGCAGCTGAGAGCTGCTGCCAAGGAGGCAGGGCAGATGCCGTAATGAAAAAGACATACAGTCCATTTAAGAGACAGCTAGTTAGAGAAGAAATTGCTCTGGAAATAGAGTGTTTCCGAGGTGGATGCAGAATCGACACGCTTTAACTATAGATCATATCATGTTTTCAAACACATTTTTCTGTGTTGACAATTTCACTTATTCTGCAGATAGTGCCTTATTCAAGAGCCATAATTCCTGACAAGGAGACTCGGGTGGTATCATTTGGGCTCCCAAATTGGGTTTGTGTATTGCAGCTAAATGGCCATCTCTTAGTTTCAGAGAGATACAATTTGAAAATACACCATCAGCACCACCACAGTGACAGATGAGAAGCCCCCAATCTGGTAGGGCTGTCCCCAGGCAGGGCTGGCTCCACATACACACCTGGTAGGCCCTGTCTATACCTGCGACGATGTGATCTTATGTATGGCCTTCTACCCTGGGGATGGCAGGCGAGTGCCCGGAGCAGCTAGTGTGCTGAGGACCCAGGCAGAAAAAGTCCAGAATGTGAGGGTCACATCTTATATCTAGGACAGCTGCCTCCAAGGTTCCCCTAACCAGAACAAAGGGCAGAAGCACTGAGATACCTCCTGACACCAAGGCCAACCTTCCAGGGATCTTGGCTATCTGTGTGGGGGCAGGGCACCTGCAGAGATGAGGAGCCTGGATGAATCCGGCTTTGTAAGGTCACAAGAGGAGGCAGGCACAGACAAGCTGCAGGGCAAGGTTATGCTTGGGAGTGTACTTGGGAGTATGGAGTAGCTTGGGATATCTCCCCAGCTGATAGATATTCCCTCTGTATCCCAGGGTTTCTGAGACGAGACTGAGCCACCAGATTCCTAGAGAACCCATAGCTCAATGTCAATTAGGCAAAGGTCCTTTTTTTTTTTTTTTTTTTTGTAATGATATTGTTAAATGGGACTCCACCTATTTTCTTGGAATTGGAAGAACCAAGGTTGAAATCTATAGGTGCTGTATATCTGCACCTTCCTAAATGGGACCAATGGTTCCATTCTTGCAGGACACCACTCCAGCATTACCAACCTGCAGTAGCAGGAGATACAAGTTCTTTGGGGCTGTGAATTGCTAACATAGAGGCAAAGTACTGTGACTTTTCTTTTCCTTTTGGGAGCGGAGAGAAGGGGTGTTCTGTACTCTGCCCCCAGTCAATTGAATGGGTCTCCAGGAAAACAGTGGGGCCCTAGGAAAGGGGTGACTGCTGTCTCACACCCTGAGTGGATTCCTACTAGGACACTGGGGCACCAGAGCCACCTGAGTTTACAGGAGAAGGGAGGCTGGAGTGGAGGGAGATGGTAGGCAGGGAGGAGATGGAAAAGGCTCAGCTCCTACTCCCCTGTTTGGTGTGCGAAATAGGCGGAGGCCCCGTGGGTCAAAAGGATCCTGAAAGGCAGCTTGGCTTGTGCTACCTTCCCAACACCTCAACCAAGAGATTGTGGGGTGTGTCACTGCAGGCAGGAGAGGAGAGGGACCAAACTTGGTCACATGCCTGCCTCTCAGAGGGCAGTGACTCCAAGAAGGTACACAGCAGTGTGAGTTGGCAAGAGACACTGACCCTTCCCCAGTGCTTCTCCCAGCCCTGACTCACTGGGAAAGGAGGTATCCTGGGCCAGGGGGCATGTCTGAGCTAGGGGAGGGGAAGGATATGAGATGAATGTTTTAAACTAGACCCCGTAACACTGGATTAAACAAAAATTATATCCCAAAGTGACCAGATTGCTCTAGTTTCTGCCCAAGATGCTTTTAAGAGATTGGAACGGTAGATACAAAAGGTCGAAGGCAGTGGTTGGAGAAAAATGAAACACTTTCACTAAATTAAGACTGTTTTCTATATTGGTTCTGTGTGGGAGGTTTCCCACCATGATGAGGAGGAAACTCTGGAACAAGAAAAGGGCTCTGTTTGCATCTGGCCCAGGAGCCGTTGCCTTCTGCTCACACACCCGTTGTCCCCTTCAATCCACTGTGGCCAGAGCTACAGGCTGGCTTCACTGAAAACAGCCCTGATCCAGGGCCTCTTAGGAAGGAAAGCCCTGGCTCGGGCCCTTCATTTCAGAAGGGACACAGAGGCAGCCACAAGTCTCCTCTGGCTGCCTGTCCAGCACAGCACACAGGCAAAGGCAGACAGGCATCCACATAGACTCTAGTACACACAGGAAGGAGAGGTCAGTCAGACCCAGGGAAGACTGCAGAGGGAGGCTTGCCTTAGAGTACAGAGGGTAGCCAATGGGGCTTCCAGATACCCTCTAGAAAAATGTGTCCAGATTAGCCAGGCATGGTGGAGCACATCTGTAGTCCCAGCTGCTTGGGAGGCTGAGGCAGGGGAATCACTTGAACCAGGAGGTGGAGGTTGCAGTGAGCCGAGATCGCGCCACTGCACTCCAGCCTGGTTACAGAGCAAGATTCTGTCTCAAAACGTGTGTCCAGAACTGGAGACTGGTGCCAAGATTGGGCAAAAATGATGAGATTCTGGAGCCTTGGTCATGGCCCCAGCTTTCTCCCTGCCCCTTTACCTCCTGCCAACTTCCTTCTAATCAGGAGCAATAATAGCCTTCAAGGGCAAGGGCCATTGGGCTTGTGTTTGGGGATGTAAGAACAGAGGAGAGTGCATGCACCCCTCTGCAGCTGGGCTTCCAGGAGGGGTACCCAGCTTATAGAGGGGTGTGTGGAGCCCCTCAGGCCTGAGATTTCTGGCCTGGGACTGGTTGTGGCTGTGAGTGCACAGTCAGGTGCCCCTTGACTCTGGAATAACCACTGTGATCTGATGATGATGATAACAATTTTAACTATGGAGTGCCAGATACTAATAATCACACCTCTCTGCCAAGGCTCCTACTGTTATTTCCGTTTCATAGATAAAGAAGACCCTCAGAGAGGCTGCAACATGGTACAAGTCCAGAGCCCATGCTGTCTTCCTTCCTTTTCTTTTTGCTTACCTCTTTCTCACTCTCTCTTCCTCCTTACCCATATTACCCCACCCATCTTCCCTGCAACCTTGATTAGCAACCCGGAGTAGATCCTTCTACATTTTTCTCCATTCATACAGTCCAGTCCATCAGAAAGCAGCTGTACAGTATAGACATCTTGCTTTTCTTGCTCACCATATCTCACAAATTCTCCAACTGACCTCACAAAGCCCCTCTGAATCAATTAGGCTGCTATTTTCAGAGGTTGTCTAATATTTCACGGTAGGGCTTTATCATAAATTCTTCCTCATCGCTCCATGGTAGGTAGTCACTTTGTTTCATTTTTCTTTTCTTTTGCCACTACAAATAATACAGCAATAAATATTGTTATATTTGTCTCAGTTGACCAGAATTTTTATCTCTAGAGAATAGATTTCCAAATTTGAAGTTTTGAGTAGTTTTACATGAAACAGATATTGCCAAATTGATTTCCAAAAGGCTGTGTGAATTCACATTTCCACCAGCAATGCATGAGTGTGTGTACCTTTTTCCCACATCTGCACCAACCATTACAGTGGCTCTGATTTTGTTAGTTTAGTGAGTGTGAAGTGGTATTTGCTTATTTTGATTTTCAATTTCTTGACCATGAAGGAGTTCTAACATCATTTTACATATTTGCTGGAATTTAATTAATCATCTGTTTTTTGCTTATTTATTTCCTTGTCCAGTTAATTTTGAGTTGCCTTTCTTCTTAAGTACATATATTTTATAGATAGTATTATTTTATGTCTGTATCACAAATACGTCTTTCCAAATCTACATGGTTTTTTTTTTTTTTTTTTTTTTTTTTTTTTTTTTTTTTTTTTTTTTTTTTTTTTTTTTTTTTTTGGTTTAGAGGTTTCAATTAGAATACTTTTTACCATATAAAAGTTATAAATTTTTGTGTTTCAAAAATTTCTTTTTTGTCTTAATGTCTTTTTTTCTTAAGAAGGTATACCCAACACCTAGATTCTATATGTGGTCTCTAAGAACTCTCTCCTATGGGTTTTACATTTATTGTTATTTTTTACATAAAAGTGTTTGACCCAGTTTGAAATTTATTTTTGTATAGAGCATAAGGGCTCAACTTATTTATTTTTCAAATGCATAGACCGTTATGCCTTCTAATTGCCAGGGAGAGATGAGAAAGTCAACAAGAACTGAGACCTGAATTCTTTTGCTGACGGTTCAAGAGTGAACTGGGGAAAAGAGGTGAAAGGTCATTCAGACACATGAGAGCCCTTGCCTGTGCCCCCAGTGCCCTGCAAAGAGGTGCTCGGTCCAGGACTCAGAGATGAGCGAGGCAAGGGATGTGTCCATTGGAAGAGAAGGGGTCAGTAAGTACATTTCCAACCAAGGCTTCTAAAACTTGCGTGGGTTTCATTACGGCCTTTGTTCCCATGAAGACCAACATCGGAGATAGGAGATTATACAAGTGTCAGCTCAACACATTTAGTTCTTCCTCAAATGGCAATTCTCAGCCTGTCATAGAGACACTGGTTAACTCAGTAGGGTAACAGAATGGGTCACAGGAGCTCAGTCATGCTTAAAATTTTATGAAGATCCGTTAACTCTAATATGAGGAAACCACAGATGCCATTGGTTTACTTTGGTGAGTTAAAAATAGGTAAGACCTTTTGTTCAGGTGATTAACCCTTGAGGCAGAATTTGTATTTTATTCCCCCCTCCCACCCCCCAAAGGGGCTGCTGAATTAAATATCTCTAAACAAGCCTGTAAAGATATGAAACTTGTTTATTTTGGGATATTGAACCCCTCAGCAAACTAGTTCTAATTGAACTTTTAGTGTGAGATGCCTCAAAGTAACAAAGGTTCATTGATGCTTTTGTTTGTTTGTTTTGGCAAAATGATAGAGGCCTTCTCTCTGTCTCCTTCCTGGGCTATGCTCTGTTAGCAGTCATCCTAAACCCAACATCTTCTAGGGTGGTGTCAGAAGCTTCTGGCTTTATGTGCATTCTTCCCTGTTTTCTCTCATCCTACCCCTCCTCCTCAGAGCAGGCAGCCTGTCCTTACCATGGGGCTGACCTGGAGACCATTCTGACTGGCAAACACCAACTAAGGCCTTCTTATTGAATTAGTCTTGAGTGCTTGAATTTATCTTCCCTTATCATCATTTTTCTCCCAGGAAGCTTTTCAGTATTTTGTGTAAAAAGCCTTCTGTGTGGCTGGCCCCACCGTTCTAATAGATCGAATAAGGATATGAGCTGCTAACGTTAATTGAATACTTACTATATTTCAGGTACAGTACTGTGTTAAGCACTTTGTAGAATTTAATTGATTCAGTTCTCAAAATAGCCTCATCAGTCAAGGTGGTTTCTTTTTTTGTTTGTCTGTTTGTTTGTTTTTCGAGATGGAGTCTCACTTTTGCCCATGCAGTGGTACTGTCTCTGCTCACTGCAACCTCTGCCTCCTGGGTTCAAGTGATTCTCCTGCCTCAGCCTCCCGAGTAGCTGGGACTACAGGCATGCACCACCATGCCCGGCTAATTTTTATATTTTTAGTAGAGACGGGGTTTTGCCATGTTGACCAGGCTGGTCTCAAACTCCTGACCTCAGGTGATCCGCCCGCCTCGTTCACTCAAAGTGCCAGTATTACAGGTGTGAGTCACTGTGCCTGGCCAAGGTTCTTTTGATGGCAAGTTATAGACACTCCATCTAAAACCTGCTTAAGTATTGAAGACAATTTGTTGACTTTAGTAACTAAAAAGTCTACTACAAGCACATGCCAATATTAAATAAACAAAATTTACAAAATTCTACAAATAAGCAAAATAACATGTTTGTTTTAGTTCTGGGTAAATCATGTGCACTTTCTCTTTTGTATTCTCTATAATGTGCATTTGTCTGCACTAGATGTTTACTATTTTCATAATCAGAAAAACATTATTTAAAAGGGGTTCATATAGCATTCACCACATTGTTTCTTATATTATAATCAGTGGAGACTCTTGTCCCATAGACTGTTATCTCCTCAAGGGCAGGAACTGTCTTATGTGTCTCCAAAGCTCCTTCCTTGCATTTTCAATTTGTGCTCAAGGATATATGTAAAGTGGATTGAATTGATGTGTCTCATAAGGGCGGCTTTTTGCAGTCCCAATTCTTCCAGAAGGCAGATAATAAGAAAGTAGTTTACACTTGAGCCAATACATGATTTTTCAGGACAAGCCATGTAACCTCAAATGGATGTAATAATCCCAGGTTATTGTGATGCTCAAATGAGTTAGAGCCCCTGGTGAGCTGTAAAACTCTGTACACCTGGCAGTTGGTAATGACTTGGGTTTATAGAGCTTTCTCATTTCCGAAGCCTCTATCCAAGGTGAGTCATGTCTATTTCTAAATTTTCTGAGAACCATCATTCTCTCTTGATGAAAAGAAATGGTGGAAGGGAACAAGAAGCTGGGAACATCAATTCAGGACAGGATTGTTAATCACCCGCCATGTGTACACCCCAGACCTACATATCCTCCCGTCAGATTCTTCTGACATTTCATCTGGACGTCTCAAAGGGCCCCCAAACTCAATAGGTTTACGACAGTGAGTTCAGGCTCTTGCCTCTCCTGGGTTCTCTTGAAGGGTTCTCCAGACCAGTGAATGTGCCTCTTTCTGCCCTCACCTCTTCTGTCTTCCTTAGGTTCCATATTCAAGCCCCTGCCTACTATCTACTATGATCTATCTACTCTACCTCCTAAATGCCTCTGAACTTTATTCCTCTCTCCGTCTTCACTGCTATGAGCCTAGTCCAAGCTACCACCATTCCTACCTGCTACCTGGTCTATGCATGGATGGATTTGCCTTCATCCTATCAACTCTATTTAGCAGCCAAATACAACTGATCATGTCATCTGCCCGCTTACAACTTTTCAGTGGCTTCCCTCACTCGGAGGAGAAGGACTCTATAGAGGCCCTGCGTGGGGCAGTACCAGCCGCCTTCCACCCCATCTTTCCCCTAGCACCCCTTCACTCCTCTGGCTCCCAACAACAAGCTTTCCTACAGGGCTTCTGGCTGCCTCTCCATGGACTATTTCTGCAGAATGGAAGGACATGACTCTGTCCTCCAGTCATGCCTTCTCATGTGCAGATCAGCTCAAGTGTCCTTTCCTCGGAATCTGCCTCTCGCTTCCCTGGCTAGTTTAATCTGCCCTTTATTCCCTGTCAGGATTCTGTGTTTCCCGTGTGTGTGTGTGTGTGTGTGTGTGTGTGTGTGTGTGTGATGGAGTCTTGCGCCAAGTCTGGAGTGCAGTAGCTCGATCTCAGGTCACTGCAGCCTCCACCTCCTGGGTTTAAGCAATTCTCCCACCTCAGCCTCCCAAGGAGCTGGAATTAAAGGCATACACCACCATGCCCAGCTAATTTTTGCATTTTTGGTAGAGACAGGGTTTCACCATGTTGGCCAGGCTGGTCTCAAACTCCTGACCTCAGGTGATCCACCCACCTTGGCCTCTCCATGTCCCTTAGTACTTTCTACAGTTGCACTTTTGCATTTTTTGTTTAATTATTTGATTAATATTTGTCTTTTCCACTACACTGTAAGCTCCACGAGGGTAGTGACTGTTCCTTTTTATCCATAGTTGTGTCCCAAACATACAGCACATAGTTAGAAGATGGATGCATCTATGTTGAATGAAGGAATGAACACATGCAGGCATGCCAGCACGGCACTAGAAGCTGGAGATACAAAGACAAATTAAGTAACATCTCCACCTTCAAGGATCTCATAGCCTCGTAGGAAGGACAGTATAGGTAAATAAATGATTTCAGGAGATCTGTGGAGACTCTCCAAAGAACTGTTGAATGCAGATAAAATTAAATATAAAGGAAATAAAAACAGGCTCAGTCATACCAATGTCAGAAAAACTAGCTTGTGCATACACAGATAAAAATCCTTGGCTATATATACATGTATCACAGACAGAAGAACTCATTCCACAGCACATTCCAAAATACCCTTAGGGACAATAACAGCACCCTTATGTACATATGCACAAGCCAGGATACCACCCTGCACTCACAAAGCTTCATGCCTGCCCTCATACACACACATGCACACATGCACACACACACGCATGTACACACACATACACACACACACACTCTCTTTCACTCTCACTCAGGGCAAAGCTGATATTGATCTTCTTTTATTGACAGAAGGTGGGAGTCCCAAGGTATTAGGGATGGGTTGATGTGGGAGCAGAGTCCCAGGGAAGCCTTATTCTGCAGCCAGACCGAGTGTTCAGTCCCAAGGGGAAGGGGCCTGGCAAGGCCAACAGGGATTCCAGGCCCAGGCCTGGCAAGGCTATGGCCCCAGTGGAGATGCACTGTCACCCAGGAACTGCGGTGGATGGTCCTCTGTACACTTACCTGGTTCCATGTCTGGAACCCTCCAAGTCACAGTTACTTTGAAACTCAGAGGCTGAGTTTAGGGTAGGAAGAATTGGTCCAAATCCTCACCCACTGGGAAGAAGGCAGCCAAGCTTGGTCATGCCATTCCCTTCCTCCCTTCCTTTGGTTTGCCTGTTCTCCTTTAGGCACTGGAGTGGGTCCTGGAACACTGAGGAAGGAAGCAAGGTCACTGCTGTCACAGAGCTCAGGCTGGCAGGACAGATAACCAATTACAGAAAGGCATGGAACGGACCCCAGCCTCATCCTAGAGGCTCAGGGACACTTTCAGAGGAAGTAACTTTTAAGGTGAATCCCAAAGGACTAGTAAGCGTTAGCTGGCTGATCCTGATTGGGTCTGCAGCCGGGGGCTCCCAAATCTGCATGCAGGTGAGTGGATCACATGCTGAAAGACCCTGGCATGGAGGGGATTAGGGCCAGTCAGGGGAGACAGGCTAGGAGGCTGCAGTGATAATTGGGGTGTGTAGGATGTGGTCTTCTTTTACATTCTAGACATGTTGGTGGGAAGGAGAGCCACACCGTGTCTCTTCATACAGACTGCAGAAGGGAACACTCCCAGAGGGCATGTCCAAGGACCGAGACCCAGCCTCTGAGCTGAGCTTTGTCCATGAGGGGATGGACACTCTGTGAAGGGTTAACCATTGTATTTGTGTATTTCCATTTGAACTACGAAGAAGGTTTGTAAGGTATGCATAAATTAAAACATTGCCTGCTCCCACATCTGTGAGTTGCCTTTGCTACCGCTAACACGACAGAGAGGTCTGGTCTACCTGACAGCCTTGTGTGGTGGAGGCATGGAGACTTAAGATGAGGCAGCTGCCCTACTCCAGCCTCAGCTGGTGGATGAGCCAGTATCCTGGAGATTATGGAGGAGAGAGCCGAGGAAAGATTGGGGGCAGACATGAGACAGATCCCTCACTGCCAAGAGATACCAGATAAAGGGAAGTGACCATGTTCTAAGTATATCCCTTTCTCTCTCTCACGCCTCATAGCCAGTCATTCACCATGCTTGATTATCTCCTCACCTTTCTTTACCATTAATTTAAGTCAGACCTAATTCTTCTTTCTAGTTGACATTTCATTCTCTTACCCTTTTCAGTTTAAAAAACTCCTATTCACCCATCAAAGCCCAGGTTATAATGACCACCTCTTCTTTGTGGCATTCTCAGACTATCCCAGCCCAGATTTCTCTCCCCGCTCCTCACATGCACACACACACACACACACACACACACACACACAGAAAGAATATACCTATATTCTATATGAAAAAATAACAAAAACATTGGTCCTTAAATCTGAAGACCTAGATATGAATCTGAATTATTTCACTTTCAGTGAAATAATAAATAAATAGCTCTAAGAACTTGGGCAAGTTATTGATCTCATCTGAACTTCTTCCTTCCCTCATCTATAAAATGGGTATTTACTATTTACCTCATGAGCTATATTGTAAGTCTTGATAAGATAAATATCAAAGTATGTGGAACATAAACGCACACCACAGACATCAATTATGGAAGTTCTTTGACCTTTGATTACACTGTACACTGAGGAGTTACCATTTTCCTGACATCCTTTCAGATGGTAAGCACCTTACAACAGACACCTAGACTTCTGCTCTTCCTTTGTGCCCATACACAGGGATATACAAAAGAACCAGCTGAATAAGTGGCTATGCAATCACTGTGACCCCTGGAAAGAAGGTAAACATCTTTTTGAGTTTAGCCCATTTGGTGGTGTTTAGTTGGAATCTTCTTGTTCAGCATCCCCGGTTTGGCCAATTGGCCAAAATTTCAAGCAGAGGAAACAGGAGTTTTCTGCCCCTCCTCACTCCTGGTAGTTTTCCTTGAACCATGAATCATGAGACTGCATTCTGAGCCCCCCTGGCCACAGTTCTTGTGTATGGGCACTCAGGCCTCAGTGCACACAGCATGCATCCAGAGCTCTGGGCATCCTTCCCTCTGCTCAGTCTTTCCCCAGGCCCGCCTTTCCCCATCCCGTCCCTCCTCCCTCAGCCCTCGGTGTCTTGATGTTAACATCGAAGGACAAATGCAGTCCCATATTTCAAAGTCATCAGGTAGATCTGATTAATTTTGGAAATGAACAACAAGAAGATTCATCACAAACTTTTAGGTATGAGCAGCAATAAACAAAACCAGAGCATGGAGCTCTATTTATTTATTAAAACAGTAAATTGAAGGGAAATGGGCTATTTATTTTGTACGATGTCTTCCACAGAAATAATTGGCTCATTAATCACATTCCCACCGTGGTCACGTTTGGAAGGGCAGGCTCACTAGGGAATTGAAGCAGGGGATGGTGCTTACAGCCTGGTAGCACATGGAGCTAGAGGAGGTTGCTTCCTAGAGGGTTTTTCCTGTGGATTCTGCAGCAAGTGCATAGGCAGTCAGGTGGCTGGGAGGTACCAGGTCATGGTGGTTAAGACCACAATTGGCAGCAGGGGGCCTGAATACACTTCTGGCTACGACTCCTTGCTAGCTGTGGGCAAGCTATTTAACCTCTGTGCCTTGCTCTCTTCTTCTGTAAAATGATGCTTGTTGCTGGTACCACCTTGTAGATAACATGCATTGAAGTGAGCTGGTAGGCACTGTATATTACTGGGTCAGGTTTGGCGCTCCTATAGGTGTGGATTGTCATTGCTCATTTCTTTGGTCCAGGTAGAACCTCAGGGTGGGACACTTTGGTATCAATGAAAGCTTCCAGCATAAAGTTATTGTGGGGTTCCTGGGGTCCAGGAGGGAGGCAGAATAGTATAGTGGAAGATAAACGGGAAGGCTCTGCAGTCAGCCTCCCTGGGTTCAAATCCAGCCTCTGCTAGTTATATGTCCTTATCGAATGATTTGGCCTTTCTGTGCCTTAGTCTTCTCAGCTATAAAACGGGTGCTAATAGTGCTATGTGACAAGGTTATACTGAATATTAAATGAGACAATAAAAGGACTCACCTCAGTGCCTGGCCATAGGAGTCGTCAATTAACTCATGTTATTATTATCATTTTTAGGATCTTCTTAGACACCACTCATGATACTGTGAGCTCAGCAGATGATCAGATGTACTGAGACTTGAGCCCCTTCCCTGCCTAAGATGGGAAGGGAGCCAGAGTTCGAAGAGGGAATGGCTGGGGAAACAGCATCTATAGCAAAGGCCAGTGCCCCAAATGCATCTGGAGGGTCTGTGTGGTTTGGGCAGGTGACCATGACCAAGGCCTTGTGTCTGTGGAGCAGGCACAGCACTTATGAGTAGGTAACCCCTTGGTGGTAGCACCCTAGCCAATGAGGGGCCCCAGAGCACCAAGCCAGTGGGCCAAGGATTTTGGGGATATTCTGTTCCTGCTGGGAGGAGATGGGGTAGAAAGGACAGAATGGGAAGGCCAAATATAAGACACACACACATATACACTTCGCCCATTTCCTGCTGATCCTCTCCGATACTCCTGCCTATGGAAGCCAGACCCTCAGAATCTTCCCCAACACATCACTCATCACTGCAGGCAGCCAGGACCAACTGAATGCCTTCAAACAGATGGAGTCTGTTTGTTATTCCAAGGCTACAAGATCAAACTCACCTAGGCTCATCTAGGGCATCAAAACTGACTCCAGGTCCCCGCATGCTGATGGAGCCAGGGCTGTTCATGATCGCCCTCCTTAGAGATCATGAGGAACGGAGCCTATGAGAGGGGGTCTGGGTCTCAATGACCCCAGAGGAATTAGAGGGATGTAGTACCAATGATGTTCTCAGGGGACCCACGCCGTAATTGGGGACACCTCTCTTCTGTCTCCTATTTCATATCAGTAAAAAGAATGGTCAGATGTCAAAGGACGTGATATGGTTAGTGTCCATGTAAGAGTACCTAGGGACTACAGGAGGGATGTGAGCTGGCAAGACAGGATGGGCAACTGTCCTATGATGTCCAGACCAGAGCTAGGCCGAGGGTAAGTGTGCTGGTGACTCATTCCCTGCTCTTCTTGGCCTGCTCTGTATTGACCCCCGTGGGCCACATCAGTGGCTCCCCTGCCCTCCGCCTCCAGCTGGGTTTCGCCAGCAGGAGGTTTCGGTAGAATCTCTGACAGCAGATGAAGAGAGGGGTTTTTCCCACTTAGCTCGGCTGTGGTTTCTACAGTGGGGGTCCTCCACCTTTGGCTGTGGGTCCTGCTGGCTACAGCCTCCAGTGAGCCTTGTGGCATGCCTCCCTCTCCTGGCCCTCTAGCTCTACGGATAGGAAGGGCTCCGCTCTTACTGTATGGGGTGCCTCACCCTACCCCAGCCATGCTTTCGAAGAACTTTAGTTGTTAAACTCTCTTCAGCTCATCTCCCCACCCCTAGATCCGAGGCCCTGACTCATACCCCGAGTACAGAAGGGGCTTTTTCCCCCCTTGTTGGGGAAAGGGTCAGGTTATACCAGGGGCATTTCCATGGATAGAAACAGAAGACAGACCAGGCCCGTGGAAAGGCATGAGTAGAACAACTTAGGGGAGCAGAAAGTATTGGGGAGATATAACTCTCACGCTCTCTCCTTGGTTTGGGGATCATTTCCTTGGAGTCCTCCTTTAGCAGTTCAATTTCTTTTGGAAATCCTGGTGTGCCTCGCCTGGACCATAAAGGAACCCAGGTGTGGGAGCTCCAAGGGAGCACAGTGCCCCCTAGAGGCTGTGGCGAGGGTGGCAGCAGCAGGAGGGAGAAGAGGATGGGAGGGGCGCATGGGGAGGAAGAGACGCCCAGAGGGTCTGATACTGCCTGTGACAGCACTTTTGTAGAAAGCTCTCATCATCCAGCCCACAGCCCAGAACCTTCTCCCAGGAGGAGCTGCTCCTGGTGAGAGAGTCAATTAAGGCAGGTAGTCGAGATTCCTCAAAGCAGGTTGGACACATGCAGGCATCCATGTGCACATGTTTGTATATCTATGAGTATGCACATGTACATGTTTGTATATCTGAGTATGAGTGTGTACATGTACGTTTGTATATCTGTATGAGTATGCACATATACGTTTGTATATCTGTATGAGTATGTACATGTACGTTTGTATATCTGTGAGCATGAGTATATACATGTATGTCTGTATGTGTCTAGCCTGCTTGGAGGAATCTCGACCACCTGCCTCTATTGGCTCTCTCACCAGGAGCCTCCCTCCTGGGAGAAGGCTCTGGGCTGTGGGTTGGACAATGAGCGATTTCTACAAAAGTGCTGTCACAGGCAGAATCAGACACATAATTTGCTGGGCCCAGTGCAAAAATATATGGGGACACTTGTTCAGAATTAAGAATGTCATGGTGGCTACAGCAGAGCATTAAACTAAGCTGGGTGGTAGCCTCCAGCTTGGGGTCTCATGCCACAGGCCCATGAAGCCAGCTCCGGCCATATCTCCCAGAGAACATGGATGGGCCCCTTCCTTCCCTAGATATAGGACTGGGGGACTGGACAGAGACAGAGACATTATATGGTGACAATCTTTAAAACCTGGTTTCCACGATGTGGCCACACCATATAATTTAAAAAGACATCCACATTAGGGCTAATGTCTCTTCAGGCCCTTTCCGCTCAACCTTGTTTCCAAAACAAGGAAGGTTAAAATACCTGACTGTGAGTAAAGAGAGGCTGGCAGAGGCAGAGGACAGGGCAGTGCGCCTTCAGGGTCTTGCAGGGTGAGGTGCTAGATGTGGTCTAGGGCATCTACATTCCCCTCCCTCCTGTTTGGAGCTGAAGGCAGGAGATGGAGCATGGCTGAGAGATGACATGTTTTTGGGTGACTGTGTCCTGTGTTTGTTTTCCTGGGTTTGCGACTATTGTGACCACGGTGATGGAATCTGAAGGGCAGAGAGTCAATGTCTCTGTCTTGCCTCAGAACCCCCTTACATCTCTTGCCTGTAATTAGAAAGAAATGGTGAGGATAAAAGAGCTCTGATTTGCAACAGCCTTTGCTTCACAAGGGCGGTGTTAAATGACGGCAGCCCCATTTCTATAAAAGCAGATTCTGGGAGGAGCAGAAATCCCTTTTCTCTTTGGGGTCAATGTGTGTGTTGCATGCATGCACGTTTGTATATTTATGAGCATGTACATGTATGTCTGCATGTGTCCAACCTGCTGCATGTGTGTACATGTGTATGTATGTGGCTATGTAAGCCTGTGTGTGGATGTGTACATAGATGGTGCAAACGTTTACACCTCTATTACTTGTGTGTACAACCATTGTAGAGATTGTGTATGCATTCCCCCATGGGCGAGGGGCTGTGGGGGAGTAGGTCCTGGTATCTAAAATCTTTACATCCTGCTTCTATCAGTCTTATTTGGTGTAAAGAGCAGGGAGCTGGTCAACCAGCTGAGGGAAAAGAAAAATCATCAGCCTGTGTATGCGCTGGGGCTGGGGGGAGGAATCCCAGGCACTTCAGGGGCCAGTTTGCTGCCTTTTGCTCATTGGCTCCTTCCTTTTCCTGCTCAGTTGTGGTTTTCCCCATGATCCCAGTCTGCACAGGGCTCGGGCTTCTTGGCGCTCTGGGGCTGGCTCTTCCCTTTGGCACATCCTGTGCATGGCCATGGCTCCTAGCCTTCTTCAAGTGGCTGAGTCTTCATGAGGGTCCTGGTGCAAACTCACAGGTAGAATTTGATTGGCCCCCGCTGGTCATTTTGTGCTCAGTCATTACTCGGCAGGCAACACAGTACCTGCCCATGGGTCAGGTTGGATCAGGTATGGTCATGGCACAAACAGGTTCACACCTGGGATTGTGGTTGGGACGGTTTTCCTTAAAAGGGTTGTGGACACAGGACAATGATGAATGTCTTAGACACTTAGGCAAAAATTCTGTCACCTGTGCAGTGCCCACCCTTATCTCTGTGGAGATCAGAACCGTGGGGCTGTCCCCAACAAGGAAGGACTTGCCTAAGCAAGGTGGGATGAGCGTTGGCAGCCTCCTGGGGCCTGGCCTGCCCCTCACCACCCCTCCTCTGCGTCTCTGTTCCTTGAAGGAGGGAGCTTCGGGGCTGAATTGTGTCACTTGACCCCAAACTTGTCCTAACCTCCAGTACGTCAGAATGTGATGTTAGTTGGAGATAGATCTTTACAGAGGTAATGAAGTTAACATGAGGTCATTCGGGCAGGCCTTGATCCAATATGACTGGTGTCCTTAAGAGATTTGGAAATAGAGACCTGCATAAAAAGAAGATGTGTAGAGACACAGGGAGAAGAAGCCGCATACAAGCCAAGGAGAAGGCCAGGAGCAGATCCATGCCGTCCTCCCCTCGCAGCCCTCAGAAGCAGCTACCCCTGCTGATGTCTTGATCTTGGCCTCCCCGCCTCCAGAGCAGTGAGCCAACACCCTTCTGTTGTTGAAGCTCCCCAGTTTGTAACAGCAGCCCTAGCTAACTAACGTACCTCCCCAAGGAAAAGCTTCCTCACAATAGGGAAGAGGAGATGGAACACTCACGCCATGCCACCCAGGGCGTGTGGCAGCCAGGACACCGGGCTTCTGACACTCGGACTCTGGATTCACCAAAGAGGAAGTGTCAGGGCTAATGCCTGAGCTAGTCATTTAAAATCTTTGATGAGACCCACTGAAGATTTCAGGCAGGAAGGACTCTGATCATATTTGTATTTCAGAAAGACCCTTGTAACTGTCACAGTGTGAAGGGCAGATGAGTAGAGGGGGCTGAAGAGGCTTGGGGAAGATTTGAGAGCTGTTTTGGAGGCATCGCTGCCATAATGCACTGAGGGTAAGAAGGGTGGGTGGGTGTGAGGACAGGAAGAGCTTGGTCATGAGGAGTGTCTGGCTCAAGCATCTGGTGGAGGTGGTGCTGGTCCTGGTCCCTGGGCTGGGCCTTATGGGGCCCTCAGATCAGCATTGTCTGCACAGGGCCCCTCAGCAGTGGGAGATCATACCTGGAGCTTAGAGGAGAGGTCTGGAGTGCACATGTGGCTCTGGGTATCACTGGTGTTCAGGTGCAGGTGGGTCATGGGTGGGGACAATCCAAAGGAGGAGTGGGCAGAAGCTGCTTCTCCCAGAAGCAGATTCAGGAACAAGCATTTGGGAGGTGACTGGGGCAAGCGCAGAGGAGTGAGGGATATGAGGCAGGAAAGGGGAGAAAGGCCCAGGGCATTCAGGAGGAACTGGGGCTCAGTCCCTCCAGGGCCTGTGAGACACTGTGGAATCAGGCCTCCCATTTGTACCCTTGAAGGGTGAGGAGGCCTATCCCTCATTGGCTGGGGTTGTTCCTATGAATGGAATTCTCTGATACTTCCAGTGTGCCCTGCACAGGCTAAGCTAAGGTGCCTATGGCCAGAGAAAGGCCTCAGGCAGAGAGGCAGGCGGCTGGGGCTATATGGCTGTTGGCAGTGACCTTTGAGTTGGGCCAGCATGCAGCAGTGTACTCTGGCTTCTGCCATTGTTGCTGCCAACAGTTGTGTCCATCTTCTAGGGGGTGTGAGGAGCCCATTCTCTTCTTTCATTACTCATAAGAGGGGACCATGGGCAGGAACGAGGCGAGTGCTGGTGGCTGAGTTAGGGAACTGGGTGGTGGGCCAGGCAGCAGGGCTGGCTGAATAGGATGTCTTACAGCACAGGCTAAAAAAGTCCTTTCCAGTATCAGGGAAGGTAGGGGAAGCAGCAAACACAGGTGTTTAATGTGCAAATCATTAAGAAAAAAACAATTTCACTCCAGCATGTTCAGAGAGCCCCTAAACAGCCGCTACTTAGCTTGCAGCAGCAACTGGCCAAGGCTGGGGCCTCCTCACTCTCTTTGCTCCTTTATGCTCTGACCTCCTGCCTCTGCCCCGGCCCCACCAGTGCCTCTGCTTTTTACCTTATACCTCTGAGATATGGAGATCCTGGACTGGCCATATGGTTCCCACTCCCAGGAGATCAGGGCCCTCAGGGGCCATCTTGGGACCTCTTCTCCCTCCAGGGCATCCGGACCCAGGGAGATGGTGAGCAGGTGTCTCAGGAGGGAGTTGCTCTCCTGCCCTGTTTTAATTGCCCCCAGGTTGGCTCCTAGGGGAGACTGCTGCTCTCAGGTTTGCTCCTCAGGGTGTAGATATCGTTGGGAGTGGGCTGATGTTGGGTGCGTTTTATAGGAGGATGGGATGTATGAAACTTGTCGGTGTGTGGCTGTAGGCAGCAATGAGAACAGGTGCCTCCAGGCAGGTGGTCAAGACACAAATGGGTGTTAGCACAGGTTCGGTGGGATATGGCTATTGACAGGCATGGCCAAGTGTGGGTGTAGACAGTAGCGAGGTGTGGATCTCAGTGACAGCAACTGGGTGTCAGAATGCCAGTAGATGAAGTAATAATAGCTAAGACTTTATAGCACTTATTATGTACCCATTACTCTTCTGTGTCATACAAATTTATTCATTTAATTTTCACAACTCTATAAAATATCCTATTAGTGTCCCTATTTTTTGAGGAGAGGGAGGAGAAGCACACAGAGGCCAAGCAGCTGCCCAAGATCACCTAGCTAATAAGTGGCCAGGCCGGGACTTGAACCCAGGCTGTCTGGCTTGAATCCACTCACAGTCCTCTGCATCAGGGGCACGGGGTGGGGAGTGAAGGTGTGATGCAGGTGGGTGGAGGCACAAGGAGGTAGAGTAGCATGAATGGATGTTGTTGAAGACAGAGGCCTTGGCACACACAGGAGTCAGTGCTGTGCGGGGCAGTGGTTCTCAGCCTTCAACAGGGAATCAGAATCACCTGGAGGGCTTGTTATACCACAGGTGGTCTGCTTCTAGAGGTCAGGGATTGGGCCCCAGACGTGTATTTCTAACAAGTTTTCAGATGATGCTGATGCTGCTAGTTTAGGGACTTTGGGAATACTGGGGCAGGTCATAATGCAAGGGACATTATGAAGACTGGAAGTGGTGGCTTGGAGGTGAAGAAAGCCGGATAGAGTGAGACTGTAACAGAGCGAATGCAGGAGCATGGGAGGGGTACAGCCAGAGGGAGATGGCGCTTGGAATGAGCACAGGGATGAGTATGGTAGAGTTCTGTGTGGAGGGAAGTAGGGGGAAGAGGATATTGGAGCCCTGGCTTTGAAGGCATAGCAAAGGCATTGCCTACAACCCCAGAGGAACCTCTTTCCTCATGAGGCTCCTGCTCCCCATGTTGACCCTGGGTGGGTGGTGGCCATCATGTGTGGCCAGCCTGGGGAATGTCTGGCTGTCCTGTCACTGGTCTGCAGTGGAGCCCAAGGGGCTGTTTAGGGAGTTAAATGTGAACTTGAAGGGGAGTCTATGATATGGCCTGGGAAGCCCTGGGGGCTGGAGGCTAGGTGAGCCCTAGGCTGGATAGATTTCTGAGTGTGCTAGAGTGCTTGAGACAACAGACCTGTTGTACCTTGGGGGTACCATAGGCACAGAAGGTTCCACCATGATCATCAATTTTCAACTATAAATGATCCAGAGAAGGAGAATGCTTGGGCTGGAGGCCCTGGGGAAAGAGGACCCAGAGAACTTGAGGTTGGGGGAGGGGCTGAAACCTGTGCAGAAAGGGCTTCCTGTCCTTCCTGGCAGCCCCTGTCATTAGTCATTGCTCTGCTGCGTGCTAGGGAGCTGGAGGTGGTGCTGGGCAAGGGGATTGGGAGGGGTCCCTCAAACCAGGAAAAGAGGGTTCCCCTAACCATAAGAAGGGCTTCTGGACTGCAGCAAGGAACATCCCACTGAAGCTGCAGGAGGAACAGAGAGTTGGGCAGCAGGCTCTGAGAAAGATGATTCTACTCTGGGGGCCACTGCTATCCTGAGGCTCGCCCAGAGGGGCTGACCTGGAGCCCTACTTGAGTGAGCCAGATGCTAAGTCCTGAATTGAGCTCCCCCAAAAGGAAATGGTAAGGTCCTCACCCCCTGTACCTCAGAATGTGACGTTATTTGTGTGTAATCTTTACAGAGGTAATCAAGTTAAATGAGGTCATTAGGGTGGTCTGTCATTCAACATGACTGGGGTCCTCCTAAACACAGGAAATTTGGGCCCCAGAGATCGACACATACAGAAGGAAGACAACGCAGAGACACAGGGGAGAAGACAGCCGTCACCCCGACGGGGAGGCTTGAGACTACCAGCAGGCAAAAGAGAGCCTGGAGCAGATTCCCCGCCCAGCCTGCAGGAGGAGCCAGCCCTGCCAACACCTTGACTTTGGACTCCTAGCCTCCTGAACTGTGAGATTATCATTTTCTGTTGTGTGAGTCACCCAGTGTGTGGAGATCTGTTATGGCGCTAAAGGAAACTGACAGCCTCTGATTCATGGGAGGGTCCTGAGCAGTCTTGGACACAGGCAGTGTCCTGGTGAGGAGCTGGGCCAGGGGCAGCTCTAGGGGGTGAAGGAGGTGACTTGGTGACCTCAGGAGAGGGCAGGGTGGCCTGAAGCCCAGCAGACACTCCAGTGAGCAACTGTGGTTCCTCAGGAATGAAGGACGGCAGGTATCTTCCAGAGGGGGACCTGCCGCAGGAGAGGCAGAGGGTTGGAACCTGAGATCATAGTGCTCGTCCTGCTGCCTTGGGTCTAATGAAAGAGCTGGCAGCTTGCACAATAAGCTCCCACCGAGTGCTGGTTAACACCCCCTTTCTAAAGAATGAGAAGTCAGAAGGGCACACAGGGCCATGGCGTTGGGTACAAGAATTCCAAGTTCAGAGGAGCCAGGCACGAATCTCCACAGAGCACCAAATGACTACAAAACCCTTTTCTTAATGAATCATATTTTATTGTCAGTTATAAATATTTTCCACTTGTCCCCTATTTACAACTGCAAAATAGTTTATGATATCATACCCTCACCCACCAATCAGCATCTTTCTATAAACTCCATGAAAATTGAATAGGAAAAAAAAGCTCTTCTTGGGGGCCCACTAACCTGGTTCCCCAGACTCCAAACAACCCTAAGTGGACAGCAGGCAACGTTGCAGCAGGTGCTACACAGTAGCAAAGAGGCAGCCGGACGGGGCCCCAGCGCGTCAGGATGCCAGGCTCCTTAGGACGTTGGTGATGCTCCAGTGCTGGCCCGAGCACTTCTGCAGCACCAGCTGGAAGCCGAACTCCAGGTCACTGTTCTCCTGCAGCTCCAGACAGCGCTTGGACTTGCGGTTCTGGATGGGTCCTCCCTAGGGGCCAGGGCAGAGTGGGTTCAGAGGGCATAGGGGCAACACAAGGAGACTCAGGAGCCTCAGGCCAAGCAGTTGGTGAGGGCTGACATCATCTGTGTGGCCAGATCCCTGGAAGCCAGCATTCCCATGAGACTGCAGGCTCCCCTATCGCTGATGTGTTGGTGTCCTCCAGAAGACTGAATATGCACCATTGTTCTCTTCACAGAGCTCTAGTTCTCTGCTAGGACAGAGACCTCCCCACTCCCAGTTCCCTCTACCTAGCTGGACTGTGGCACACCTGTTTGCACCTACAGCTCCTACCCCAGGGGTGGGGCCTTGCTCCCCACAGCCACTGACTGGGTCCCTTCTCTGAGAAGGGGGACAACCTTCTAGTTTCTTGGGACAACCCATGATTGGCCCGCATTTGAACATCAGCAGAGGCCCGGGGCTTCCTGCTCTTAGGGTCCATGCCCCCAACTGGACCTCTGGAGTCATCAGTACTGGTCTCAACCAAAGTCAGCTTCCTGGATATTGTCTATTAGGCCACTGAGCTCCGTGAGTCCTGGACATGCACAGGTTTCCCCATGCTACTGATGTTCCAGAATGTTCTGTAGCCATTCATACTCAGTTAACACAAGCCCCTTGTTCTGCTCCTCATATCAGCCTCATAGCAGCAAAGAGGAATCCCCCCATTTTTGTTTGTAGTGAGATCGTTTTAGGGCTTGGACCCTTTGGGTTGCTGGCTGTGAGCCTGAGGTGACAGCCTAGACTGTCTGAGCATCTGAGTTACCACCAAACTTGTGCTCAACTAGATGTTGGCTTCCCAATCAGGCAGAATTGCTTGGGAGGTTGGAGGTCCTTATACTTGGACCCCTTGTAGCTTGATGGCCGTTGAGTCTATGGTCAAACTCACCTTTTCCCTAGAACCTACTCTTAGGTATTCGGTGAGAAACATGGACATTTTCATTTATTTATCCTTTCACCATCCAATTAGGCCCCAAGTCCTGCCAATTCTACCTCCCTTGTGTCTTATGACTGTCCCCTTATCCCTTTCCCATCACACTTGCCCTGGTTCAGATCACCAATTTCTCTCACTGGGACAACTGTGTCAGCCTGCTAGTGGATCTCCCTTCCAAGCTCCAGAGGCAGGAGTGGTGATCTTTCTCAAATGCATTTTTTGCCTAAAGGATAAAGTCCAGACTCCTTAGTGCAGCACTGAAGGCCTCCATGGCTCAGTGCTGCCTTTCTCTCTCTAGCCTCATCTCTGATCCCTCCCTCAGAGCCATGACTTTTGCTGCAGTCATACCAAATCCCTTACAGTTTTCTGAACCCATTCATATTAATTCAGGGTTCCTGGAATTTGAACAAGCTGTGCTCTCTGCCTGGGATTCTTCTCCATGCTTCCCTGGCAGGTTAAGCCATGACCATGTGTCAAAGCTCAATTCCTGCTCCATTTCCTCCAGGAAGTCTCCTCCACTGCCCACCTGTGCCCCACCTCTACTTCTACCTCTCCTCCGTCTACAAGCTGGGCTAGTGCTCTTTATTTTGTGCCTTTTCCAGCTCACAGTGGGAAGTGCACTGTGAGGGGGACAGGTGCAAGCTACTTCTCCAAGGACATCATCTGAGTCTGCCGTGACCATTCCCATAGCAACCACTGACATCTCAAGAGAGTGTTAAGACTTTGCTCTCTATACAATGGGGAAAGGACAGTCATTTCAATAAACTGGGAAAATGCAAAAGAAAACTAGACACCTATCTCTTGATATATCTGAAAATCAAATCAAAATAGATTAAACACTTAAATCTGAGACTATGAAACTCCTAGAAGAAAACACTGGGGAAACACTCCAGGACATTGATATGGGCAACAATTTCTTAAGACCTCAAAAGCACAGGCAACCAAAGCAAAAATGGACAAATAGGATTACATCAAGTTAAAAAGCTTCTGTACAGCAAAGGAAACAATCAACAAGGACAATCCACAGAATGGGAGAAAATATTTGCAAACTACCCATCTGACAAGGGATTAATAACCAGGATATATAAGTAGTTTAACTCAATAGCAAGAAAACAAATAATCCAATTAAAAGTGGGCAAAAGATGTGAATAGACATTCCACAAAAGACGACTTACAAATGGCAGACAAGTATATGGAAAAATGCTGAACATCACTAATTACCAAAGAAATGTAAGCAGAAACTAAGAAATCATCTCACCCCAGTTAAAATTGCTTTTAACCAAAATATAGGTAATAATAAATTCTGATGAGGATGTGGAAAAAAGGAAACCCTTGTACACTGTTGGTGGGAATGAAAATTAGTACAGCCACTATGGAGAACAGTATGGAGGTTCCTCGAAAGATTGAAAATAAAACTACTGTATGATCCAGTAATCCGGATCACTGCTGGGTATCTACCCAAAAGAAAGGAAACCAGTATATTGAAGTATCTGCACCCCTATGTTTATTGCAGCACTATTCACAATAGACAGAACATGGAATCAACCTAAGAATCCATCAATACATTAATGAATAAGGAATATGTAGAATATAGACAGAATGGCATATTATTTAAAAGAGTAAGATTCTGCAATGTTGTGAAAATGGCCATACTGTCCAAAGTAATTTATAGATTCCATGCTATCCCCATTAAGCTACCATTGACTTTCTTCAAAGAATTGGAAAAAACCACCTTAAATTTCATATGAAACCAATAAAGAGCCCCCGTAGCCAAGCCAAAAAAAAAAACAAATGTCAGAGGCATCATACTACCTGACTTGAAACTATACTACAAGGCTACAGTAACCAAAACAGCATGGTACTGGTACAAAAACAGAGATATAGACCAATGGAACAGAACAGAGGCCTCAGAAGTAATGCCACACATCTAGAGCCATCTGAATTTGACAAACCTGACAAAGACAAGCACTGGGGAAAGGATTCCCTATTTAATAAATGGTGTTGGGAAAACTGGTTAGCCACATGCACAAAGTTGAAACTGGATCCCTTCTTTATACCTTATGCAAAAATTTTACTCCAGATGGATTAAAGTTTTAAACATAAGATCTAAAACCATGAAAACCCTAGAAGGAAACCTAGGCAATACCATTCAGGACATAGGCATGGGCAAGGACTTCATGATTAAAACACCAAAAGTAATGGCAACAAAAGCCGAAATAGAGAAATGGGATCTAGTTAAACTAAAGAGCTTCTGCACAGCAAAAGAAACTATCATCAGAGTGAACAGGCAACCTACAGAATAGGAGAAAAATTTTACAATCTACCCATCTGACACAGGGCTAAAATACAGAATCTACAAATAAATTTATAAGAAAAAAACCCCATTGAAAAGTGGGTAAAGGACATGAACAGACACTTCTCAAAAGAAGACATTTATGTGGCCAACAAACAAAAAAAGCTCATCATTCTGGTCATTAGGAAAATGAAAATCAAAACCACAATGAGATACCATCTCACGCTAGTTAGAATGGTGATTGTTAAAAATCGTTAAAAAATCAGGAGACAACAGATGCTGGAGTGGATATGGAAGACAGTGTGGCAATTCCTCAAGGATCCTAGAACTAGAAATAACATTTGATCCAGCCGTCCCATTACTGAGTATGTACCCAAAGGATTATAAATCATTTTATTATAAAGACACGCACACCTATGTTTATTGCAGCACTGTTCACAATAGCAAAGACCTGGAACCAACCAAAATGCCCATCAATGACAGACTGGATAAAGAAAATGTGGCACATATACACGATAGAATAATGAGTTCATATCTTTTGCAGAGACAAGGATGAAGCTGGAAACCATCATTCTCAGCAAAATGACACAAGAACAGAAAACCAAACATCACATGTTCTCACTCATAAGTGGGTGTTGAACAATGAGAACACGTGGACACAAGGAGGGGACTATCACACACTGGGGCCTGGCAGGGGGCTAGAGGAGGGATAGCATTAGGGGAAATACCTAATGCTAGGTATTTCGTCGTCATCCATCACCCCATCATTACCCCTAGATGATGGGGTGATGGATGCAGCCAACCACCATGGCACGTGTATACCTACGTTTCAAACCTGCATATTCTGCACATGTACTCCAGAACTTAAAGGATAATAAAAATAAAAAGATTCTGGTCCCTGGACAAGATGGCTGAATAGGAACAGCTCCAGCGCACAGCTCCCAGCGAGGCTGACACAGAAGGCAGGTGATTTCCACATTTCCAATTGAGATACCTGGTTCATCTCATTGGGACTGGTTGGACAGTGGGTGCAGCCCAAGGAGGGCAAGCCAAAGCAGGGTGGGGCATCACCTCACCTGGGAAGTGCAAGGGGCCAAGGAACTCCCTCTTCCAGTCAAGAGAAGCCATTAGGGACTGTTTTCTGTACTCCAGCCCAGATATTCCTTTCCCACAGTCTTCACAACCCACAGACCAGAAGATTCCCTCTGGTACCTACACAAACCACCAGGGCCCTGGGTTTCTAGCACAAAACTGGGTGGCCATTTGAGCAGAAACCAAGCTAGCTGCAACAGTTGTTTTTTCATACCCCAATGGTGCCTGGAACACCAGCTAGACAGAACCATTCACTCCTCTGGAAAGGAGGCTGAAGCCAGGGAGCCAAATGGTCTGGTTCAGTGGGTCCCACCCCCACTGAGACCAGCAAGCTAAGATCCACTGGCTTGAAATTCTCCCAGCCAGTACAGCAGTCTGAGCTTGACCTGCGACATTCAACTTTGGTGGGGGGAGGGGCGTCCACCATTGCTGAGGCTTGAATAGGCAGTTTCAACCCCACAGTGTAAGCAAAGCTGCCAGGAAACTAGAGCTGGCTGGAGCCAAACACAGCTTAGCAACTGCAGGCACGGTCCCACCAGATGTCCTCGTTGGGCAGGGCATCTCTGAAAAAAGGCAGCAGCTCATCAGGGACTTATAAATAAAGCCCCTACCTTCCTGGGACAGTAACCTGGGAAAAGGGGTGGTAGCACCACTTCAGCAGACCTAAACATCCCAGCCTTGCAGCTCTGAAGAGAGCAGTGGATTTCCCAACACAGTGTTTGAGCTCTGATAAGACAGACTGCGTCTTTAAGTGACTCCCTGACCCCCATGTATCCTAACTGGAAGACACCTCCCAGTAGGGGCCTACAGATACCTCATACAGGAGAGCACTGGATGACATCTGGCAGGTATCCCTCTGGGACAGAGCAACCAGAGGTAGGAACAGGCAGCAATCTTTAGTGGTGTGCAGCCTCTGCTGGTAATTCCCAGGCAAGCAGGGTCTGGAGTGGACCTCCAGCCAACTCCAGCAGAGCTGCAACAGAGGGTTCTGACTGTTAGAAGAAAAACTAACAAATCGTTTCAACATCAACAAAAAGGATGTCCACTCAGAGACTGCATCCAAAGGTCACTGACCTCAAAGACCAAAGGAAAATAAATCCACAAAGATGGGAAGAAACCAGTGCAAAAAGGCTGAAAGTTCCAAAAAACAGAATGCCTCTTCTCCATTAAAGAATCACAGCCCCTCACCAGCAAGGAAATGAAATTGGATGGAGAATGAGTTTCACGAATTGACAGAAGCAGACTTTAGAAGGTGGGTAATAACAAACTTCTCTGAGCTAAACAGCATGTTCTAACTCAGTGCAAGGAAGCTAAGAACCTTGAGACAAGGTTAGACAAAATGCAAATGAGAATAACCAGCTTAGGGAAGAACATAAATGTCCTGATGAGCCGCAAAACACAGCACAAGAACTTTGTAAAGCATACACAAGTTTCAATAGCCAAATTGATCAAGTGGAAGAAAGGATATCAGAGATTGAAGATCTACTCAATGAAATAAAGCAAGAAGGCAAGATTAGAGACAGAAGAGTGAAAAGAAATAAAGCCTCCAAGAAATATGGGATTATGTGGAAAGACCAAATCTCTGTTTGATCACTGTACCTGAAAGTGAAGGGGAGAATGAAACCAAGTTGGAAAACACTCTTCAGAGTATTATCCAAGAGAACTTCCCCAACCTAGCAAGGCAGGAAAACATTCAAATTCAGGAAATATAGAGAACAGCACAAAGATACTCCTCAAGAAGAGCAACCCCAAGACACATAATCATCAGATTCACCAAGGTTGAAATGAAGGACAAAATGCCAATGGCAGCCAGAGAGAAAGGTCAGGTTATCCACAGAGGGAAGCCCAACAGACTCACACCAGATCCCTCTGCAGAAACCCTATAAGCCAGAAGAGTATGGGGCCAACATTCAACATTCTTAAAGAATTTTCAGCACAGAATTTCATATCCAGCCAAACTAAGCTTCACAAGTGAAGGAGAAATAAAATACCCTAAGGACAAGCAAATGCTGAGAGGTTTTGTCACCACCAGGCCTACAAGAGTTCCTTAAGGAAGCACTAAACATGGAAAGGAACAACCGGTACCAGTCACTGCAAAAACATACCAAATGGTAAAGACCACCAATGCTAGGAAGAAACTGCATCAACTAATAGACAAAATAACCAGCTAGCATCATAATGGCAGGATCAAATTCACACATAATAATATTAACCTTAAATGTAAATGGGCTACATGCCCCAATCAAAAGACACAGACTAGCAAATTGGATAGAGTCAAGACCCACCAGTGTACTGTATTTAGGAGACCCATCTCACATGCAAAGACACACATAGGCTCAAAATAAAGGAATGAAGGAAGATTTACCAAGCAAATGGAAAGCAAAAACAGGGATTGTAAGTCTCAGATAAAACAGACTTTAAACCATCAAGGATCAAAAGAGACAAAGAAGGGCATTACAAAATGGAAAAGAAATCAATGCAACAGAAAGAGCTAACTATCCTAAAGAGGGTGAGCCAAAGCAGGATGGGACATTACTTCACTGGGGAACTGCAAGGGGCCAGGGAACTCCCTCTCCTAGGCAAGGGAAGCCATTAAGGACTGTTTCCTGCACTCCAGCCCAGATACTTTTTACCCACAGTCTTCATAACCCACAGACCAGGAGATTCCCAAGGTAGGAGCATGCAGATTCATAAAGCAAGTTCTTAGGGACCTACAAAGAGACTTAGACTCCCACACAATAATAGTGGGAGACTTTAACACCCCACTGTCAATGGGAGACAGCTCAACAAAACAGAAAATTAACAAGGATATACAGGGACTTGAATTCAGCTCTGGACCAAAAGTAGAGCTAATAGACCTTTACAGAACCCTCCACCCCAAATCAACAGAATATACATTATTCTCAGCACCACATTGCACTTATTCTAAAATTGACCACATAATTGGAAGTAAAAACTCCTCAGCAAATGCAAAAGAACAGAAATCATAACAAATAGTCTCTCAGACCACAGTGCAATCAAATTAGAACTAAGGATTAAGAAACTGACTCAAAACTGCACAACTACATGGAAACCTAATAACTTGTTCCTGAATGACTACTGGATAAACAACAAAAATGAAGGCAGAAATAAAGATGTTCTTTGAAACCAGTGAGAACGAAGACACAACGTACCAGAACCTCTGGGACACATTTAAAGCAGTATATAGAGGGAAATTTATAGAACTAAATACCCAAAAGAGAAAGCAGGAAGCATCTCAAATCGACACCCAAATGTCATGATTAAAAGAACTAGAGAAGAAAGAACAAACAAATTCAAAAGCCAGTAGAAGAAAAGAAATAACTAAGATCAGAGCAGAACTGAAGGAGACAGTGACATGAAAAACCCTTCAAAAAAATCAGTGAATCCAGGAGCTGAGTTTTTGAAAAGATCAACAAAATAGACCATTAGCTAGACTAATAAGAAAAGAGAGAAGAATCAAATAGATGCAATAAAAAATGAAAAAGGTGATATGACCACCGATCCCACAGAAATACAAACTACCATCAGAATACTATAAACACCTCTACACAAATAAAATAGAAAACCTAGAAAAAAATGGATAAATTTCTGGACACTACACCCTTCCAAGACTAAACCAGAAAGAAGTCGAATCCCTGAGTAGACCAATAACAAGGTCTGAAATTGAGTTAACAATTAATAGCTTACCAACCAAAAAAGTCCAGGACCAGATGGCTTCACAGCTGAATTCTACCAGAGGTACAAAGAGGAGCTGATACCATGCTTTCTGAAACTATTCCAAACAACAGAAAAAGAGGGAATCCTCCCTAACTCATTTTATGATGCCAACATCATCCTGATACCAAAACCTGGCAGAGACACAACTAAAAAAAAATTCAGGCCAATATCCCTGATGAACACTGATGCAAAAATCCTCAATAAAATACTGGCAAACTGAATCCTAGAGCACATGAAAAAGCTTATCCACCAAGAGCAAGTTGGCTTCTTCCCTGGGATGCAAGCCTGATTCAACATATGCAAGTCAATAAATGTAATCCATCACATAAACAGAACCAAAGACAAAAACCATGTGATTATCTCAATAGATGCAGAGAAGGCCTTCAACAAAATTCAACAACACTTAATGCTAAAAACTCACAAGAAACTAAGTATTGATGGAACATACCTCAAAATAATAAGAACTACTTATGACAAACCCACAGCCAATATCATACTGAATGGACAAAAACTGGAAGCATTCCATTTGAAAACCAGCACAAGACAAGGATGCCCTCTCTCACCACTCCTATTCAACATAGTATTGGAAGTTCTGGCCGGGACAATCTGGCAAGAGAAAGAAATAAAGGGTATTTAAATAGGTAAAGAGGATGTCAAATTGTCTCTTATTTACAGACAATATGATTGTATATTTAGAAGACCCCATACTCTCAGCCCAAAATCTCCTTAAGCTGATAAACAACTTCAGCCAAGTCTCAGAATACAAAATCAATGCAAAAATAACAAGCATTCCTATACACCAATAACAGACAAACAGAAAGTCAAATCATGAGTGAACTCCCATTCATAATTGCTACAAAGAGAATTAAATACCTAGGAATACAACTTCATGGGATATGAAGGACCTCTTCAAGGAGAACTACAAACTGCTGCTCAAGGAAATAAGAGAGGACACAAACAATGGAAAATCATTCCATGCTCATGGTTAGAGTCAATATCGTGAAAATGGCCGTACTGCCCAAAGTAATCTATAGATTCAGTGCTATCCCTCACAAGCTACCAATGACTTTCTTCACAGAATTGGAAAAAAATCACCTTAAATTTCATATGGAACCTAAAAGTAGCCCATATAACCAAGACAATTCTAAGAAAAGAAACTAAAGGCATCACACTCTCTGACTTCAAACTATGCTATAAGGCTATAGTAACCAAAACAGCATGGTACTGGTACCAAAATGGAGACATAGACCGATGGAACAGAATGGAGGCCTCAGAAATAAAACATATCTGTAGCCATCGGACTTTGACAAACCTGACATAGACAAGCAATGGGGAAAGGATTCCCTATTTAATAAATGGTGTTGGGAAGACTGGCTAGCCATATGCAGAAAATTGAAACTGGATCCCTTCCTTACACCTTATACAAA
>NW_016107354.1:1255529-1271196 GCF_001604975.1 Cebus imitator
GGGTTTCACCATGTTGACCAGGATGGTCTTGATCTCTTGACCTCGTGATCCACCTGCCTCGGCCTCCCAAAGTGCTGGGATTACAGGCTTGAGCCACCGCGCCCAGCCCTACAAAAATTTTATGCCAGATGGATTAAAGTTTTAAACATAAGACCTAACACCATAAAATCCTAAAAGAAAACCTAGGCAATACCATCCAGCACATAGGTTTGGGCAAGGACCTCATGACTAAAACACCAAAAGCAAGGGAAACAAAACCCAAAATAGACAAATGGGATCTAATTAAACTAAAGAGCTTCTGCACAGCAAAGAAAACCATCATCAGAATGAACAGGCAACCTATGGGATGGGAGAAAATTTTTTGCAATCTACCCATCTGACAAAGGGCTAATATCCAGAATCTACAAAGAACTTAAACAAATTTACGGGGGTAAAAAAAACAACCCCATTAAAAAGTGAGTGATGAATATAAACAGACACTTCTCAAAAGGAGACATTTATGCAGCCAACAAACATATGAAATAAAGCTCATCATCACTGGTTATTAGAGAAACGCAAATTCAAACTACATTGAGATACCATCTCATGCCAGTTAGAATGGTGAGCATTAAAAAGTCAGGAGACAACAGATGCTGGAGAGGATGTGGAGAAATAGGAACACTTTTACACTGTTGGTGGGAGTGTAAATTAGTTCAACCATTGTGGAAGGATCTAGAACCAGAAATATCATTTGACCTAGTAATCCCATTACTGGGTATATACCCAAAGAATTATAAATCATTCTATTATAAGGACACATGCACACGTATGTTTATTGCAGTACTGTTCACAATAGCAAAGACTGGGAGCCAACCCAAATGCCCATCAATGATTGACTGGATAAAGAAAATGTGGCACATATACACTATGGAATATTTTACAGCCATAAGAAAGGATGAGTTGATGTCCTTTGCAGGGACATGGATGGAGCTAGAAATGATCAGTCTCAGCAAACTAACACCAAACAATCACAAGAACAGAAAACCAAACACCACATGTTCTCGCTCATAAGTGGGAGTTGAACAATGTGAACACATGGACACAGAGAAGGAAACATGACACACTGGGGCCTGTTGAGGGGTGGGGGGCTAGGGGAGGGACAGCATTAGGAGAAATACCTAATGTAGATGATGGGGTGATGGATGCAGCAAACCACCATGGCATGTGTGTACCTATGTAAGAAATCTGTGTGTTCTGCACATGTACTTAAGAACTTAAAGTACAATCATAAAAAAAGGAATAGGAATTGGAAAGAAAGAGAACTTTCATTATTTGCAGAAGATATGATTTCATACCTAGAATATTCAGAAGAATCTACACGCAAACTATTAGATGAGTAATGGATTATTACAAGGTCAGTGAACATAAAAATCATTACAACCTATATATATATATATATATATATATATAATATTTTATATATATTATATTCATTATATATATTCTATATATATATATCTTCTTATATATATATATATCTTCTTATATATATATATCTTCTTATATATATATATCTTCTTATATATATATATATCTTCTTATATATATATATATATATATATATATATATATATATATATATATATATATATATATATATATATAGAATAAGATTCTGTCATTTGGAACAACATGGATGAAACTGGAGGTCACTATGTTAAATGAAATAAACCAGGCACAGAAAGACAAATTTTGCATATTCTTACTCATATGTGGGAGCTAAAAAATTTTTTTTAAATTGCACTCATGGAGATAGAATGATAGTTATCAGAGGCTAAGAAAGGTAGTAGGGAGGAGAGAAAAAAATGGGGATGGTTAATAGGTACAAAAATACAGTTAGATAGAAGGAATAAGATCTAATAGTAATGCAACAGGGTAACTATAGTTAATAATTTATTGTATATTTTAAAATAACTAACAGAGTGGAATCGAAATGTTTCTAACACAAAGAAATGATAAGTGCTTGAAGTAAAAGATAACCCAATTATCCTGATTTGATTGTTACACAGTACATGCTTATATGACAACATTACATGTACCCCATAAATATATTCAACTATTATGTACCCATCGATGTAGTTTCGATATTTGTTGAATGTAATCCCCAGTGTTGCAGGTGGGGTCTGGTGGGAGGTGTTCAGATCATGGGGCTGGATCCCTCATGTAGGGGTTGGGCCATTCCTTGGTGAGAAGTGAGCTCTCGCTCTGAGTCTACACAAGATCTGGTTGTTTAGAAGTGTGTGGCACCTCCTCTCACCACTCACTCTCTCTTGCTTCTGCTTTCTTCCTGTGACCTACTTCATTTTCTGCCATGAGCAAAAGCTTCCGGAGGCCCTACCAGAAGCCATACTTCCTGTACAGCCTGAAGAACAATGAGCCAATTACATCTCTTTTCTTTATAAAGTACCCAGTCTCAGGTATTTCTTTACAGCAATACTGTACAAGAATGGCCTAACACATCCATAATAATTAGAAACTTTTTAAAAATTAAAGACTGAAAAAAAAAAAAACCCTCAGTTCTTACAACCGCTGAAATGGGCAATACCTACTGTACAACATACACAACCCTGTGACCCAATACTTCCATCGGTAACGTTTACTCCAAAGACATGCCCATGAATGCTTTCTAGAACTTGATTATAAAACTAACTTGGAGACAACTCAAATGTCCATCAATCGTAGAGCAAACAACTCACAGTATATTCATATAATAGAATCTTTTATAGCAATAAAAACAAACTACAGCTATACTCAATAAGGATAAATCTCACCCATATAATGATGAGCAGAAGAAGCCAGGCAAAATACAAACATTATGCTATTGATATAAGTTCCCAAACAGGCAAAAGCAGGCCCTGATGTGAAAGTCAGGATGGTGATCAGCTCTGGGGAAAAGGGAGTGGGAAGATGATTGACAGGAATCACAAGGGTGTTGCTGGCAAAGTCCTATTTCCTGAGCTGGGTAACGGTCACCTAGGCATTGGCTTTGGTTTAAACCGTGGATTTTAAAGTGTATATTTTACATGTTTCTGTATATATTCATTTTGTTCTTCAATTAAAACATTAGAAAAAATCCAGCTTCCTGAGAAGGGACTTTGAGTCACAGGTGAAGGAAGCAGGGACTGAGAAGCAGGGGGTGGAGAGAATATGGGATTCCCAATTTCATGTGTCGGGAAGATGGCCCAGCATATCACACAAAGCTATTCAGAAGCGTTCACATGAATAAAGCAAGGTCTCTGGCTGTGCCCCACATCCCAGGACCTCTCCTGGGGAGAGCAGTGATTCAGTGCACCCAACAGCACAGAGACCCAAGAATAAAGGGCAAAGTAAAACAGCAGCTGCTGGGGACCACCGGGTTGCCAGGGAGAAACTTGCAGGCTCGGCCTCTGAAAGGAGCCTTTGGACAAGCCTAGAAAGGACCCTGGAATCCCCACGCTGAAAGAGACCTTGAAGGGCTGCCTCTCACTCTCCTGTGCTGAATGGCCTCTGTACTTGGGCCAGAGGGCCCTTCAGCTCTGCTTGACACCTCCAGGGAGAAGGATCTCACCCCTCCTGAATATGCATGGTCTTCCCCCAGCTGCCCACCCTTGAGGCATGCTCCTCCCACTGAGCTAAAATCCTTGTCTTGGAGTCCCCTGAGGAGTGGCAGAGCTCCCCTGAGGCTTCCCCAGGGGTGTGCTGCTCCTCCACACCTTCCCTTCTAGCTGGGGAGGTGAGGCCTGTGTCTCTCAGTTCTATGTCTCTCAGTTCTGTGTCTCTCTCCCCAGGTTTAACTTTCCCAGATCCTGGTGGGACAATTTTGTACAATTTCCCAAACTGGTTGGCATCCTTTGAACAAGCTCTGGTTAGTTTCTGTCCCTCGGGACTCACCACAGCCCCCAGGGTCACTGCCCCAATTACACAGGACCAGAGGCCCCTTCAACACAGCCAAGGAATCAACACTTTGGGCCACATGGTGATCCTGATGGGCATGAGGCACAGCCTTGAGCTGTCCTCTCAGAAACTGTGGTCCACCTTGGGTGCCCATCCTGTCCCTTAAAGGCTGGACTTTTAGGCCCAAAGGCACCCCTTATGCTACTTGCTCCAAGCAAGGCCAGACCATTGCTCCATGGCCCACATTTCCTTAGCCTCTGTGTAAAAGCTTGTGGCCTGGGTATATCAGCTCCCCACATCCAGGCTGGGCAGTGTCACTGATGCTTCCTGAGCGGATCTGTGGCCAGTTCCCTGGCCCTGCCACAGCCTTGCCAGCCCAGTGGTCTGTCTTCCCCACCATACTGAGAACAGCACTCAGGCAGGGGACCAAAACCAGCCCCACTCTCTAATTTGCAAGATCTGTTGGCATTTCTGGTGCCAGGTAGGAAGGGAAGAGAGCTGAGCTAGGATGCATAGGATACGGCTGCTTTCCTGGCAGTCAGCTGTGAGCCTGGGCCAGCCTCCCCACCCTTCTGGTTTGTCTATAGGGCCAGATGGTCATTTCTGTCCTTGATTCTTGGAAGGATGAGCAGAGGATTGATAGGAAACCCCTTTATCAGCTATAAAATAACTCATGGATCAGAGGATCAGGGTGGGGGCTGTGACCAAAGCCCACAACCAACAGGGGCCTGGACCAAGTGCTGCCGCCCACTCTGCTGAAGATTCCGGCTGCTCAGCTCATCCTTGGCGCCGGCCCAGGCCTTGCCAATAGCGAGGTGCTGTGCAGATCCCAGATCATGGATGCTTGGAGAAACACATCCCACACAGAAGACACCGCAGCCCCTTCTTTTCCTGCTTTCCAAGGGGCAGCTTGCCAAGGCCCAGAGAGGGAGGCAGGAGCAGAGGTCTCTAAGACATAAAGCATCCTTCAGAGACTCCCATCTGACATTTCCCATGCCTGGCCCCAGCCCAGCCATGGCCTCAGCATCCTGGAGTCTAGAACTGCAGTGACACTGGGCCAGAGGCAGCCCACATGGCCGCCTGGAGGGATGGGGGAGGGAGGGATCACGGCCAAGAGTGGGGTTCGGGGAGGTAGGTGGATGGAACACAACCGGAGAATATCAGAGCCTGTCAGGGAGGGTGGAATTTGAGGTCAGGAGAGCTCGCTCCCTGGAAGCTGGGAGGGGAGGGTCCTCTAGAACGGGAAGTAAGGCCACAGTGGGGCATTGCTGAGCAGACCCACCCGCCGGCATGCTCCCTGGAAGCGTGTCTGGGGTAGGGAGAGAGGAGCCAGGCCACCCTTTGTTGTTGGAAATAGCACTGGCCACCAGCACTGTCTTCCTCCTGCCCCCCTTCTCAACCTCAGCCTCTTTCACTGAACAAACTCTTCCTCTCTCTCGGAAGACTTCATTCACAAACACTGCAAAGAAGCCTTCCTTTCTGTATCGAGCGCCTTCCTGGGAAGTTCGGCACTGTGGGAGCAGCCTCATGTTTTACTAAGATGAGAGGAGATGCTGCTGAGGTGAAAGGAGTAAGAGCTATCACTTATTTACCATCTGCCTGGCACTATGCCAAATGCTTTACGTCCCCAATTCCAGGTCTCCCTAATAATAGCCCTGAGAGCTAGAAAGAATAATTATCCCCATTTTACAGACTTGGAGACTGAGGCTCAGAGAGGCTGGGAGACTTGTCACATGGTCAGTAAATGAGTAGAAGGTAGTGCCAGGCTGGGAACCCAAGAGGGTCTGCGCCATGTTCCTCACTAGGATGGTGGCCAGCCCCAGCCCCTGCCTGTCACAGCGGTGGTGAACTAGGCTGAGGGAGCTGATGGTGCAATGCCTAGGGGGGAGAAGGGTCACCTCAGCAAGCTTCAGAATTAGGTCTGATTTTTTTTGAGGACCCTCTGCAGAGACACTATTCATTAATCCTTCCATCCATTCAGCAAATATTTAATGAGTGCTTACCATTCTAGGCCACTGAGATGTATCAGTGACTAAACAGAAAAAGATCTTTGCTTTTGTGGAGACTATATTCTAGGAGGGAGAGCAGGAAAATAAATTCCAAAGCATGTGAGAAGGTGATAAGGTTGTACACAAAAATGTAGACAGGTAAAGAGGCTCAGGGTGGTGGTGAGCTGGAGGCAAACGGCAATTTTAAGAGGTGGCCAAGTCCTCCATCAAAAGTGAGATCTCAGCAAGGACAAGAAGGGGGTAAGGAGGTGGCCAAGTCCTCAATCAAAAGTGAGATCTCAGCAAGGACAAGAAGGGGGTGAGGAGGTAGCCCGCGTCAGAGCTGGGGAAGTCCTGAGCCCTGAGCTTGGGGTTAGCAGGAGGAGATGAGGTCCAGGAGGCAAGGGTGGGTGGATAGGACCTTGTGGCCACTGAACAGACTTTGGAATTTTTTTTTTTTTTTTTTTTTTGAGATGGAGTCTCACTCTGTCACCCATGCTGGAGTGCAGTGGCAGGATCTCGGCTCACTGCAACCTGCCTCCCAAGTTCAAGTGATTCTCCTGCCTCAGCCTCCCAAGTAGCTGGAATTGCAGATGTACACCATTGTGCCTGGCTAATATTTGTAGTTTTAGGAGAGACAGGGTTTCACCATGTTGGCCAGGCTAGTCTTGTACTCCTGACCTCAGGTGATCCGCCTGCCTCAGCCTCCCAAAGTGGTAGAATTACAAGACTTTGATTTTTGATCTGATGGACAGGGCCAGCCACTGCAGTCTGACTGACAGGTTAACCAAGTCACTCTGGGTGGTGCTGTGCTGGGTGCAGAGCATTGCAGGAAGGAAGGAAGAAGGGACATGTGTTGGCCGACTTCTGTCCTCACTCCCAGGGCCCAACCCATAGTCTCTGGGCCAGTGTCATGGCTCTGGGCTGAGGCTTCATGCAGAGACCTGGGGTGGCCCCTGCCTCTATGGCGGGCACAGTCACTTGGTTCTCCAGCCCTGTCATCTACATTATTCGTGTAATACTACAACTACATAATCTGGAAACACACAATACTTTTAATTAAAGAATTTAAATAAGGGCAATTAAACCTGGCAGGAGAGAAGCCACAGCACACAGAGAACTTAATTGGAATGAAAACCAAATTAAATACGGAAACGGCAGCTAAAAAAAAAAAAGGAATCAAAAGTTGAATGTATAGAATTTAGGAGGCTAACAATAATTCCTAGAGTCAGGTTCCCAGCTCCCAGTCTAGTTCCTCCTCCTTCTGGGCCTCTCTGGAATAGGAGCTGGAAAAGCATGAGCAGAAGCTAAGAACCTAGGACTCTGTGCCCCCACCGTGGCCATGTGACCCCAGGAAAATGGCTGAGCCGCTCTGGGCTTCTTCAGTCTTCTGACTTGCAAAAGAAGACAGAGCACGCTGGGGCACTTAATTTGTGTCTAAACAAAGAGAACTGTGTACACCGGGGTATGTGGAAGACACGGTCCATGAGCCTTTTGGGCACTGAGGAGCAGATCCCAGGTTATTACACAACCAAGCACCTCTCTGCCTCAGTTTCCCCAAGTAGGTCTGTGGTGTCTAGGTGTGGAACAGCTAGCACCAGACTGACTGTCCTGTTCCTCCTGAGATGTGAGAGAGTAGCCTGGGGAGTTGTTAAACTATAGATCAGGGCCCCTCTCACTTCTGATTCAGTAGATCTGAGATAAGGCCTGAAAATGTGCCTTTTAAAGTTTCCAGGTGCTGCTGCATTGGTGGTGGTGGTCTGGGAACCCACTTTGAGAGCACAACAAGCTATGACCTCCTTTCAGGAAAGGGTTGGGTCCAGCTGGTCACTTGCACCGTGAGGTAGAAGACCTGGAGCATTTGGGTTAAGCTCAGGCTGGTCTTACTTTTGCAATCAAGGAGTTCACAAGGATGCTGTGTGTGTACTAACTCATGTATTCCAAAGACTTCTCTACTTATTTCAGAATTCCCATTCCACTTAACTTTTTAATTAATTTTCCATGGGCAAGTGGCCCAGTGGGTCTTTGTCTTTAAGCACGGGGAGCTCGGGAGTTTCCAGGTTAAATAGTTAATGATTAGTAATCAAATACTTCAAAGCATGTGCGGGATGTTACAGCTAGTTAAAGAAATCCTGAGATTAAGTCTTTATTATAGAGTTCAGGGGTCTTTTTGTATTATGAATATCTAACACCTGATTTACTTGTCAAGACTTTCATGTTTTCTTTAAGTGCTTGAGTGTTTTCTTTCTTAATCTCACCTTTGCCCGAGTGTGAGTCTGCCTGGGACTTGTTGTGTGAAGGCCCCATGGACTGAAGATGGGGTAACAGGAACATCAGCACAAAAGGACGGGGGAGAGGAGGTATGGAGACAGGAGGATGGCTGCAGGGAGTTTGCTGAGGAGGCAGGGATCCAGCCAGTCCACACATATTTGAGATTGGCTCAGCAGGGAGGCCCCAGCCCCAAACTCCCATTGCAGCTATCCACTGGTTTTCCAGAGCCAGGACAAGGCACCATGGTATGGTGGTTTCATGCATGGATTCCAGAGGCAGGATTCCCAGATCTGATTTTTGACAAATGACTTAATCTCTCCATGCCTCAGTTTCCTCCCCTGTAAAATTGGGCCTAATTATAGTAAGCACCTTATAGCACTGTCATAGGTAGTATAAGTGATATTTATAAAACAGAGTAGTGCAGGGCACGTAGTAAACACCACATACATATTTGAGCACCACATTTTTAAATCTCACCCAGATCTGGGTAGTGGGAAGCTGAGCCGTCACACCTGGTCCTAGTCCCTGATATCTGTGGGATGACGGGGAGGAGAGAAGTGCTGACTGCCATAGACCAAAAATAACTTTCAAGGCCTAAATGAAGCTTGGCCCATCCCTCAAAACTGGACAGTTCCACACTTGCCCCATTCAGATGACATGAAAATGAAAAGCTGTTTTATTCTGGAGCCATGATGAAATACTCCCTTATTGTCTTTTCAACACAAAAGGTTCTCGAAGTTGGGCTTGCTGACAGCGCTTAGGGACTGGAGCAGGAGAAAGTCAAAGACTTCTCCTCCTCCTCCAGTGTGAGGAAATACTTTGGCAGAGTTAGTGGTGTTCCTTGGGAAATGTGCTCTGCAAATAGATTCGTTTCTGCGTGAGTTACTCATCTTGCATCAAATTATCAAATTAGACCTCACAAATCAGAGCCAATTGTCCCTTGACAGACAGCCCTGGCTAGGGGCTCAGTCTCTTCCGGGCAGTCTCAGCAAGTTCTGAAAATCTCTCCTTTCCTGGCATTCAGACATCTCTGTGGCTATCCTCGATGTTCCCCACTTGGAAAATGCATCAGTGCCACTCTGAGAATGAAGCAAGCACAGAGGGCTGGTGTGTGTTGTCTGCCCTGCGTGCCCTTGAACTCCCAAGCTGGGCCTTGCCAACATTCCCCAAAGAACCCAGTCTGAGGGCAACATGAAATCCAGTCTGGACACCCTGCGATTTCATCAGATCCTCCTGTTTTTAAAAAATACTTATTTAAATTTGCACTCCGCATCATGCAATATGCATGTCTGTTTTAGCATAAAATATTTCCACCTCCCTCCCCCAAATCTGAGGTGATTGGAGGAAGTGTTTCTGCCGTAACTTTGAGTACCCTACCTAACGCATGTCTGTGTACCACAGGTGGGATGCACTACCACCTAAAAGCGCTCACTGTAGGAACTAGGGATTTCCCAGCTAAGCAGGACCCTGGGGTTATTAACCTGAAATGTTCTTAAAATACTGTAATATGGCTTTGCTTTTCTTTTTCAGTGAGCATGCATGCATCCGAGGACAGTCAGTGGGGATAGGATTTTGTTCATCTTTGGAGCTGCCACAAACCTAGCTCATGTCCTGGCACATAGGGGGCCTTTGGTTAAGATTTGTGAATGTTTTAGAAAGACTCCTTCATTTGATCACCACTCAACTACCATCATTTAATCCATCACTATGTAATAACCTGCTGAAATGTCTCTCAAAGTCCTCCCTGACAGCTGTCCGTCCCCACATCCCTGTGACAGCTAAGTCCTCCCATCTCTTCCCTGAACAATGGAACAGTCTCCTCCCTAACTTGCTTCCCTGTTTCCAGCCTCTTTCCTTCCAATCCACCCTACCTCCGGCTTTTCATTAGGTGCTGGAGATACCAAAGGGTAAGACACGGTCCTGCCCTCTAGTCTACTTGTTGATGGAAGAGAAGCGTATGGGGTGAAATAATGGGTAAATGATGCCATTAAGTGTGATCAAGAGTCTCATTCTCAAGTTTGTGATGCTTTGTATTCAGGCTGGCCCAGGGAGAATTCTAGGTGGAAAAAAAGCCTTCTCAGGGTTTGCAATCTAACTTTGGGAGCTCAAAATTACAGAACTTCAGGGTCTGTAAGCCCTTAAAATTACCCAGCCCAACTCCATCTAAAGCTGTAGAGCCTTTGACAACCTGCTGATGGTCCCCTGAATTTTCCTCCTGCCCAAGCCACCAGCCTCATGGATAACTCCAGAAAAAGCAGCTCAATAAATTGCTCCTGATTTTCTCCTGCTGGTCCTCCCTCAGGGCTACATAGGACAAGCGTGCTGGGCCCTTGCACAAGACAGTCCTTCAGATATCTGCAGGTGGAACTCAGACCCTCCTGAGCAATTTCTTAAATCCTTTAACAACACATTCAAACATATAGATGGACTTTCAGAAAGCTGGAGCCTTGAGGACATACATCATAACAACAGCCTTCCTAGGGCAAGAATCTCTTCAATAACATCTTTGAACAGAGGACTCCCTCTAGCATTAGGCTTTTACAAACCATTCAAAGGAATGATGGTGGTCTTGTTACTACTGAGAGTCAGTCCTCTGCTTTACTTGACAGGTATCCTGTGACAAAGTTCTTCTCTGTAGTGACCTGATATCTGCCTCCTCCCTCTCCCTCCACTGGTCCAGGGATCATTGACCAAATGCCTCTTTCACAGAAATCCATCACTGAATCCCAGAATCCCCACATCTCAGTGTGGAGGGTTCTCTCAGAAGGCTGAAAGACATATACTGAATGCATATGAATTAATCATCCCAGTAGGTAGTTTTAGAAGTTTTTTAATCCTAGAGGAATCACAAAGTGGAAAAATCACTGAAGGCAACAATTATCATTTCTAATATTAATGAAGTTTTGTCACGTGCTGATGTGGGAGACTTCAGCTGTTTAGAGATGGGTGTGTAGCTTGAGGGAGGCAATTCTGCCTGCCCCCCTGAATGTTCTCAAACAGAGCTGGCAATGGTCCTGTATTAAGAACTGCTCTACCACCCAACTACCATCATTTAATCCATCACTGTGTAATAACCTGCTGAAATGTCTCTCCAAGTCCTCCCTGACAGCTGTCTGTCCCCACACCCCTGTGACAACCAAGTCCTCCCATCTCTTCCCTGAACAATGGAACAGTCTCCTCCATAACTTGCTTCCCTGTTTCCAGCCTCTTTCCTTCCAATCCACCCCACCTTTGGATGCAAAGGGGGATTTTGCACACCCCACCATGGAAATCTACTACTTAAGAACCTTCCCTATTCCTTCCTTCTGCTTTTAAAGTGAAGTCTACCTTCTTGGTGTGACTTTCAACAACCACCGTCATCTGCTCTACATGACTCTCAAGTCGTATCTCCTACTTGCCCCATCAAAAACCCCAAATTCTACCCACAGCAATGGATTCCTATTCCTAAAATATGATCAGCTATTTCAAGCCTTTGCCCAAGCGAGCCTCTGTTTAAGATGTTCTTTCTATGCTTAGAAACTATCTCTACAACTTATAAGATATAGATCAAACAAGCCTCCTACGTGAAGCCATCTCTGAGTTCTGAAGACGAAGTCGGTCATCCCAGGCTGTCAGAACACAGCACACCCCTTGGTTTCTGCTCTCATCATTCGGTTCTGTTGTGTGTTTACATGCCCACAAGCTCCTTAAGGGCAGAGGCCGTGTCTGATTTATATCTGCCTTCCTCCTGTCCAACCCTCATGCTCAATAAATGTTTGATGAACGGCTAAAGGAAAGACTGTTCATCATTGGAAAATTGCTCATCAGAGCCCTGCACATCAGCATTGCCAAGAGATGTTTTCATCAAATGTGGTTTCTCAGCGCCAGTATCTAACGCTGTTCTGGTTCAGCCTTAAGTATTGGAAATTCAGAAGAGCTTGCGGGGGTTAGAGGAAATGCATTTTATTTGTTAAGCAGAAAATCAGGGTATGAGATGGAACACTAAGATATGCAGATGCCTGTCTTCTTTGTAGGAGAACCTGGGAAAACACACTAGATTATTTTAAAATTAATTCAGCCTGAGTGTCTGTGGAGCTTAAATGTGGTCCTCAGGAGAATAAACAGTGCATAATGTGAAACCAGAAAGGAGATATGAAATGCACCCAGTAAAAGCTCCTTTCAGTCCAACTTCTGTACTAGAACATTCTAGTTGGTAGGATCTGAATGCAATTTGCAAAGATTAAAATCTGTTGCAAGAAAATTAGCCCAAGCACAAGACTTCAATCATTTAAGAGGCTCCAGGCTTCTTCAGGCCTTGTCAACAGCGACTCCTCATCAATGAGGGCTTGAGGACAGAGTCCAGGTCACTTGATAAGTATTGATCATTTTGCAGTAAGCAAAACTTTCACATATATTAATTATTAAATAGCAAGTGAGAGTGGCTGCTCTGTGTCTGTAAACTATGAATTCAAAAATAATATTTCCAAATAGTTCTCTTTTGTAGAGGGATCAAAGATATGGTTGTCAAAGCACTCTGGGGAGTTTTAATTAGACATACCCCGAAGTGGCTGAAAACTGCCCAGTCCCAGAAGTGCCATGTGCTACAGCTGCCTGCTTTGTTGATTGCTATGACCATTTAAGAAGGAATTATATGGGGATACTTTTTCAAGCCATGCCCCAGGGTAAGGGAAGGAGGGAGCTGGATCTTGGGGTATCTTTGTCTCAAGGATGCCCATTTTACAACAGTGTTTCCTTCTCTGCAATAGCCAGGTTGGATGGACAAGATAGGAGGAGTGGGGAGGGCCGGCCACAGCCCCAAGGCATCTAGGTCTGCACAGGAGATGAGGCTGAGTTACTCCAGTGGGGCACTCAGAGCATGGGTGGGAAGGACTCTGTGAGGGCTGGAAAGAGGGTAGAAGTGTCTGGATGCAAGTCTTGGACATCAAAGCAGCCTGGGCTTCAGATTCAGCCAGTGAATCCACCACTCTCAGGCCATGTGATCTTGGATGGTGATGTCATCTCAATGTCTCATCTTGGAGGTGGGGTTGCCGTGCAATTAACATCAAACTGTATAAGGCTGAACACAGAAAGGCTGAGGCTCACAGACAGGCAGAGGACTCTTAGAGGGCTGGATGCTTACTTTAGCTCAGAAACACTCACTGGATGATACCAAGACTCTTAGAGGGCTGGATGCTTACTTTAGCTCAGAAACACTCACTGGATGATACCAAGTCCCCAGGGCTGCAAGTGCCTGGCTGGGCTGAGGCATCCAGGGGCTATTCCAGGATAACCTGGAGGCCACTGCTCATCCTCTTCCTGCAGTAATTTGAAGCAGTACTCTTGTTGATTAGAGGACTCCTGGTGGTGCCTGTCAACATTTCCAGCCCACACCACCAAAGCTGAGCCCCTAGGATTGGCCTTAGAGCTTGTGCTGAGAGGAGATTTCTGGTACTGGGGCAGGGCCATGAGGACCCAATGGCCATGAAGGAGAGAGAGGAAGAAATGGCTAAATCTTCAAACTACATGCCAGCTTCCTGCTAACTCTTCATCCTGCCTCTCTTCTTTCGCAGAATCTCTCCTAATCCAGCTTCAGAATCCCTGCCAGAGGGGGCTTTCAAATCCCAGCCTAAACATGATGGGGTTGCACATCCTCATCTCCTACAGAACCAAATCCACCAGGCCCTGTGGCCACCATCCTCATCTGCTACAGAACCAAATCCACCAGACCTGTGGCCTCCATCCTCATCTGCTACAGAACCAAATCCACCAGACCCTGTGGCCTCCATCCTCATCCCCTACAGAACCAAATCCACCAGGCCCTGTGGCCGCCATCCTCATCTCCTACAGAACCAAATCTGCTTGGCCCTGTGGCCGTACCAGGCTCTTCAGCCGCTCCCCACTGTGCCCTCCAGGATCTGGCCACACCTGACTACTGATAGCTGCTCCCTGAGCATGGCCTACTTTCGATGTCTCACAGCTTTCACACATGCTGCTTCCTCTCCCTGGAATGCCCTTCGCTCCTTCCAAACAGAGCAGGCTCCTACACGTTCTTGACATGCATTCCAAGTTAAGTCCATTGTCTTCTGAGAAGCCACCAGCCCTGCCCACCCCTGCTTACACCACCACCAACTTCCTGTACTGTTCCATTCACAGACAGCAGGGCAAGCAGAACCCAGAGGCCCAGCAGGTCTGGCTGATGGCAGCAAAAAAGGTCCCTTGTGACGCCCACAGACTCTGAAGACAATCTCAGGCATGATGCCCATTTCGCCCCAGCAGAGTCAGCCCCCTTCACCTCCACGGAGCCAGGCGTATGCACTCATGACCCTGTTGTCTCCAATCTACAAGCCTACTTTGCACCTAGCCCGACTTGAGAAACAGCAGCCATCCCTCACCAGGCATATACCTAACTGTCCTCCCACACCACACACCCCCAGGCCTCCCTCTGCCTCTCAACTTGAAAGAGGAAAGGATGGAAATGTGCCCCATCCTCTGGCCCCTGAGCTGGAAATCTGGCAGAGGAAACTGATGAAGGCTTCTGCCAGGCACAGTGTAGAGTCAGCAGCAGCTCACATCTGGGGCACCTGGTGTTTCCACAGAGAGGGATGTGGGAGGAAGAACACCCTGTGTTCTCAAACCTGAGCCCTAACCTCTGGCCTTCTCCCACATGGCCACATCCAGCATAACTTCAATGATGAGAAGTAAAAGAGAGAGTTTGAACTATTTCATGAATAATGACCAACACAAGCACCTTGGGCTTGTTTGTTAACTTCTCTGTGACTCAGTTTCCTCATCTACGAGGCCAGGTTGTACCTGTCACATATGGCTGTGGTGAGAATTAAATGACTTAGTATATGCCTGGCACATAGTAAGTACTGTATGAATGTTAGCTATTATTCCTATTGGGACAGAACTTTGCAGTTCACAGCACATGTCAAAGGTTACATAGACAGGAAGGGACAGGAGTCACGAGTCTTTTGCACAAGTTCCCTTTCATTGAAATCCCCTCCCCCCACTTTGCAGGACAAGCTGGGACTCACAGAGCTGCCACCTGCATCCTCCACCTGTCCTCTGAAATGCTCCCACTTGGCTCCTGGGCTCCTCGCCACCATCTGCTTTCTGGTGTTCACAAAGCCCTGGTTTAGGCTCTTGCTTCTGCTTTCTGACTGGCTCCTAAGTCCATGACCTTGTTTTGAACTTGCACTCAGTATTGACCTTCACGGTTTGTTTAGGACCTAAGAGTCTCTCTAGGTCCTGATTCTGCATACACAGACCACTGTCAAAGGTGCCGAATTTGTTTTTGGATCCAAGATGGCCGTTTAGGAACAGCTCAGGATTGCAGCTCCCAGTGAAAGCGCAGAGGGTGAGTGGATGCCGCGTTTTTATTGCCCACAGACTAGGAAATTCCCGGGTGGAGGTGCTCCACAGGTCACCAGCGCGGCTGTTTCGGCCAGCGCGGCTGTGCCGGCCGGGGCCGCTGCTTTGCCCCGCGCGGCTGCTTTGTCGGCGCCCCGGAGCCG
>NW_016107354.1:1277086-1303326 GCF_001604975.1 Cebus imitator
GTTGGGGGGAAATAGGGGAGGGAGGGTGGGGGGTGGGAAGCTGGGGAGAGATAGCAAGGGGAGAGATGCCAGATGTAGGTGATGGGGAGGAAGGCAACAAATCACACTGCCATGTGTGTTCCTATGCAACAATTTTGCATGTTCTTCACATGTACCCCAAAACCTAAAATGCAATAAAATAAATGGGAAAAAAAAATCTGCACCCCCCAAAAAAAAAAGAAAGAAAAAAAAAGGTGCCCTATACTCATAGATTATGATGTATCTGAGACTCCACTTAGCAGCAACCTTGCTACAGGAAGAGCAACTGGATGCCAGGATTAGAATCAAGGTATAGCCAACTTCCAAAGCTCCTTGCAGTACCCCCAGCAGCCTCCATCCTCACCAGGGGAGAAGCAGCTTGCTGGGACGCTGGAGTTAAGGGCCCCTGCCACTCAGTCACATGAATATAGGTGTTCCCTCCTGAACCTCCCTGGGAATGTCCACCATGCACAGCCCCCGGGCAGCCCTGAGGCTCCGCAACCCCATGGGCTCCCTCACTCCCTGTTATTAACACTTTCCCTGCTCCACCTGGGAGGCAGGCATCCCTGTCTGTGGGTGAAAACTGATCCTACCTTAGCAGACTGCGTGGTGGCTAGGAGACCTCTGGGCAGAGGCAGAGGTTCTCCTCACAGCTAGGCATCTAGATTCTTGGCTACCATTCTATAACGGGAGTTACCAGGGGCCAGTGTAGAGCAGGAAGTAAATTATGGGCCCCTGAATTCACAGAGATTTAATAAAGGAATGTCCCATGGTCACTAGTGTGAAGACTGCCTTTCCCCAAATGGCCCCAACATGCTGCCCAGCAAAAAAACCTCTTCTTCCAGGGTGATCCCATACAGGGAGCAAGGCAGAGAGGGTGGCAGATCAGAGACCCGCACTGTCCACACCTGGGATACCGGGGGCTCCATCTTGTAAGCAGAGGCTTGTATAGGATAAATGGGAAGGTTTAAAGTCAAAAAGACCCGAGTTGAAATCCCAGCCCTGCCCCTAGCTGTGAGACTTGGGGCAGGGGACTCCCCTCTCTGAGCCTCAGTTTCCTTATATCTAAAAATTAAGTACAATGATAATAAAATTATTATGATAATAAAACAACAACAAGAAGTTCCCTCAGAGCCAATATCACAGGGGTCAATACTAACATGAGACCCACGGCAACGGGAGGCGGCCTGCAGTCACAGCCTCACTGCTGCCAGTCTCTCTCTCCCCATCTCCTCCGTCCCCTCCCTGGCCCCTGAGGCCACTCTCCTGGTTTTCCACCACGGCTGCTGGCTGCCGCTGTCCCGGGCTCCGGGGCTGTTACCTGAGAGAACTGCCAGTGAAGCTTCATCCTCTTGGCTTTGGCGTAGCTGCACTCGATGAGCCGGGGCCGGCTGTTGACGTCCACCAGGCACCGGTTGTCATCGTCATCCACGGTGGGGCTCAGGATGCCCACGTGGATCTGCTGACTGCTCGTGTAGTACACGTTCTGGGGGCAGAGGGAACGAGAGAGTGCAGATAAATGCCAGTGTCCACAGAGGCGAGAAGGGTAGGTGGCGATTCTTCCGGGCAGCTGGCAGAGAGGCCGCAGTTAGGGAAGACCCCAGAGTCTTCACATCCAGTGGCCTTCGGATTACTTTCTATTGCAATGGACAAGAAAAATCCCTTTTACATTATGATCCAGTATGGTATCTGGTCCACCTGTATAACTATAAGAAAGAAAACACCCTTACATATGTAATATACTCCGATGATTTCTATTCTTTCATTGGAAGACATTGGTCATAACCTTTTATATTTTTCACCCAGTTTACAAACCCTTCTTGAATCCACTATTTACAGACTCCCCGACTTCCTCCTTTCATAAATATTTCATGTTAGGTACTATGCTTTGTCAGAGCAAAAAGCCTGGACCACGCCTTCAGGGAGCGCAGAGTCTTGTCGGATGCGAGATGTGAAACACATACTTTTCATGCACATTAAAACAGTGCAGAGCAGGACGTGGCAAACTTTTTCTTAAAGGGCTGGATGGCAAATATGTTTGCTTTTGTGGGTGTGCTGGGGAGTCCCCAAGACCACCCGTAGGCTGGATGATTTTCTGTGGGGACTCACAGGCCTCAGCACACAGCCGTACTCACTGCTATGATTTATGACAGCAAAAGACTACAAAACAAACCCAAAAGGAAAAGGAAAAAGGCTCCTGGCCAACGCCAGGGGAAACCAGGCCCAAGCTTCTGAGGGCCCCTCCTGGGGAGCCGCGCAGGACACGCTCAGTTCCCCTGAGCTGTGACAACACGTGGGAAATGCTGTCTACCAGAGAAGTGCATTAGAGAGCAGTGCCCAGGGCTTTTACCGGGGCTGTCACATAGGCAGGCTCTGCCTGGTATGCACCAAAATCCCAGACTTCCAGAAGGAAAGTGGGTGGTAAGCCGAGGCGGTGGTGTTTGTATAATCAGGTTAAGCACAGGGCGCCGCTCTTATCAGTTCTGCTGGGCACCCTCCTGAGACCCAAGGTCTTGGATGCCACCTTTATAAGCAAGCCTTTCAAAGGACAGCAGCCACACCCGCTCTGAGAACTCCATTCTGCACAGAAGACCATACAGCCTCTGAAAATTTAACTCTCCTACTGTAATGCAAACACACCCCAGAAAGTAAAACAAACACATGGCTATATTTCATTAACACATCATTTACAAAAATAGGAGTCTCCCACGGGCTGTGGTTTGGGCCTGGTCTAGAGGAAAGCCATGTGATTCTTGGCCTTCAACATTTTCACCTCTGAGCCATGGTTCCCAATCAGGGCTCCGAGTGAAAAGTCTTAGGATTCTGCAAACTCTTTGCCTCACATTGCTAAAGGCATGAACATGCTGCCACCCTCATCCTTAGTCTCCCCCTGCCCCAATGATTAGGCCCCAGAAACAAACCAAGATACACTTTTCTGCTTTAGATTAGAATATTCAGGGTGTTCTCTCTGGTTATCTTGACATATTCAAAAATTCTCAATGGCAAATATTTTTGATTAATTCAAAATGGTAAAATGATGTATTTCTTGTTTTAGTAAAAGAGCAGGGTTGCCAAGTACTGTTTAAACCTGTGTGCCAGGCCATAAAAAGAGACAGAAGTAGAAAGGCGGCAGTGCAGGGTAGGAGAATGAGTAAGGGTGATCCTTCATGGTGGATTCTTCCTGATGCTCAGAAGTCTCTTTAGACTCTTGGGAGGGGATGGAGGGGAGGCAGGGTGTTCCCTTAGGCCAGTGTATCAGTCATGATTTCAACAGGAAAGAGACGGCCCACTGTAGCAGGGAAAGACCCGAGGAGTGTGTAATAAAGGCACCATTTTCAAAGGTGTGGGTCGGGTTTCAGGGAGCCACAAGGGATAGGATGGTTCCCCGGGGAAAGTAACATGAAGCCATTAGTGCCCCTGTGCCCAGTGGAATGAGAGGACAGAGGTGTCACCAGAACTTGTCAGAGAAAAGTCACGGAGAGAAAGCTGAGAGCAGGGTTGGGGGGTCATGGCAAGTAATGCTGAATAAACACCCCAAGTTCACTCTTTCCTCTCACTTCAATCTCATGCTGGTTCAGGCCATTGGCAAAACCCAACTGGAAACCAGAGATTTCCATTGAAACGCTCCATAAAGTCAGCTTCTCAGGGTGAAGGGAGGTGGGTGGAGAGTATCTGGAGGCAGGAGCAAAAGATGCTCATTACAGCTACAGTCTGCTCTGAGGCCACCTTAGAAGTTATCAGGCTTGGTGAACCCATAGAAGTTGACATCAAAATGACTAAAATGACTGAGTCTTTCCCCAACAGAGGTCAAGAATCACAGTGACCAAAGTTCTGAGCAGAGACCAAATGTAGGCTGTCCAGCTTCGATGTGGAAATGTAACCAGAACAAGAGGCAAGGGGGACCTCTTCAAAGCTATCGCTAGCAAGAGGCAGTCTGCTCATCGGAATCCTGAGATGGTCCATTGTGTGGCCTGGATTTCCAGGTCACCACCAAGAAAAGCTGATGTCCTGTGGCTTCTAGTTTATTGGAGTTGAGGGAGAATCTGGCAACTGGTAGGATGTAGAAAATTAAACAGTCATAGAGTTAGGCATCACATCCATACCTCTATTCAGCTAACAAGTAATCTCTAAGTTGTGATCTAGGGTTACGGAGATGAGAAAAGCCATGGTCCCTGTCCTGGAGAAGCCATGCCGTGTTAGGGAAACCAACAGCATATCAGAACATAATGAGCCCGATCACATGAATATGAGAAGTGCCCGGACTTCCTGCACTCACCTATCCCACTTCTCACTACTTTGAAAATAGAAATGAGAACTACCATCTCCAAAAAGCCTTCCATGAATATTCAACAGTGTGGGGCCTCGGCCTGCCGCCTGGGCCTCGCACCAAATGCCACACACCTGTTTATGTCCTTGGGTTGACTGCACTGTGACCTCCTTAGGACAGTGTAGCTCATAATCTCCAGCATGCCAGGACCCACATTTCCTGAGGTTTGGGAATGTGAGCTGTAAGACAAGGACAGCCAGGGAGCCAGCCATTCCCATGTTTTTCTTCTGTTATCAGAGCCCAACCCTGCGGAGCAGACTCCGCAGACACAAGCGGCCACTCAGGTAACAGCTGAAATCACTTTTATCTACTTAGCTGTCGTGAAGAGTTTAGGGAGACACTGGGAGAGACATGTGTGCACTTACTATCTGGTACAGCTGTCGTCAGAGCCGTTTATTGCTCCAGAGTCCAGGAAAATCATAATGGGGCAGACAGTTGTTTGCTATTTTAAAACAAAATAACAAAGTACCTCTTGACTGGTGCTGGCAGATCACAGAGTGAGGTTTGGCAAAGAGGATTCTCTCAAGTCCTCACACGGACATCTCAGAGGCCCGGCCTAGTGGATCAAATAAACAAATGGCCCGAACACAAAAAGGGAAAAAGTTTTGCACAAGATGGCCCCCTTTCAGAGCCTACAGGCCCAACAAGCATGGCTCAACTTTCTGAGCAACGGGAGCTCTGGAAGGTGTAAGGCAAGAAGTAACTTAGAACAATGGCCTTCAATGGGGCTATTTGGAATGCCTGGGGACATTTTTGGTTGTCATGATGGTTGGGGGTTGGGTGGGAGGTGTTGAGTGGCTGCTCAGGGATCCTGCTCAACATCCTAAATGCACAGGACAGCCCCCGATAGCAAAGAATTATCTAGCCAAAATGTCAGTAGTGCTGCTGTTGAGATACCCTAACTTACATTGCTTATAGTAAAAGCTGACATGTTTTTACGTCTTACACTGTGCCAGACATGAAGTGATTTATATGCTTTATCTCATTTAATCCTAGCAGTGACTCTTTGAGGCAGATACTCATATTATCCCCTACCTTATAGATGAGGAAGCTGAGGCACGATGACCATCAGCAATGTTTCCAAAGTCACACTGTTGGTGAGCAGTAGCTGAGATTTACAGCGAGGCAGTTTAACTCCAGAGCCACACGTGCGACCACTCACCTCCCTCACCCTCCTCCCTGGGATCACTCCAACTCTAGCTCCAGCTGGGGGTCCGGGGGTGGGGGGCAGAAGAGGGCTTCCATTGTGATCCCTTTCAGCCACAATGGGGGCCTGGACTAAGAGTACCAGAGAGCTGAAGGGGTCTAGAATAAAAGATGCTACAAAGTGCTGAGACAGCAGCATCCCTCCTGTAACTCCGGTGGGAGGCTGAGGTAAGCTGTTATCCTTCCTGGGATGTCTTATAAACCCCGGGGCATAAAAACATCACCCGGACCACTCAGCTCCTCCTCAGCTGCCAGTGATCGATTGGGCTCACTCTCTACTCAGCCCCACACAGCTCAGCAGGGCTGCAAACCAGATTTCCAGCATTTCATTTTGATGCTTGCAGGAAAATCACCTGCAAGGTAAATGAATCAACACATCGTACCTTAGGTCTTATGTTAGCGGCATTTTCCTCTCCTCCAGGCCAGGGGTAGAAGCCATGACTGAGAGCTAAGCTGGACAGCTGGGCAGGGAGACCACAGAACTCTGGTTGCACACTCCTGCCTTCAGAGCCACAGAGTCGAGGCTGGGTAACGTCCTCCAGGGCTAGAGGTTCTCCTCTGTCCCCTCACCTTGGGGGGCAAGGGCTCCCACCTGCAGGATGCCCCAGTCTCAGAGCCTGCCCTCCAGCCCTCCATAGGAGCCACCCCTCACGTGTGTCAGGCCTCACCTGGCTGATGGGAACTCTGCCACTGGGGGCAGAACAGCCTCAGGAAGGGAAGGAAGAGAAGAGAGCACTCATAGTTTTGTACCCCTGTACACATGTCCTCTGCTAGGTGTTTCCCATACTTGTGGCTACCTGCCACTTTTAAGGATAAGGAAACTGAGGCTATGAGAGTTTTTAAACACTTGTGAAGGCGCACGGGTAGGCAGTTGCTCTCTCCTCTCCCTGCCTAGGGAGGATTCCCAAGCAAGGCTGAGTTCTGGCAGTTCACGGCCTGTGGCCCCTTACCCATTCCTCGGAAGGCCTCTCCTCGGCAGCACTGATGGCCACCACCTCAGCTCAGCTGCCCAGGTCTGGGAGCTTGGTGCCGAGGGCCAGCCTGAACTCACCCATGAACCAGTGATGGGACTACCAGCGCCGTTCCCACTAGGTTGTCACGCTGAGCTCTAGGGACTCCAAGAAGGGGTCTCAGGGGCCATTGTCGGGGGCGTTTCCAGAGCCCCTCTCCCAGCCCCCTCAGCAGATCTTCTTTTGTATTTTGGATAATTGGAATCCATATAACATTTTGTTTGAACAACAGGTTATGATGAATTTTAAAAGTTTGCAAATCACTTCTCTAAAGCAGAAGGCATCTGTCCAGGAGGAGGATGTTGGGGATGAGTAGGCCTCTGTTAGCTTCTACTCCACCTAAGAGCCTTTGCAAACATGCAGACGAGAATCTCAACCTCCTGCCTACAACCTCCACCAGGCCCCACTCCCTTGCATTCTTTGATATGGCCAATTTATGTATTTTTATTTTTATATTATTATTTCAGTAGTTTTGGGGGAACAGGTGGTCAGTTGCATAAATTCTTTAGTTATGCTGAGATTTGGGTGCACCCAGCAGCTGAGTAGCGTACACTGTACCTAATGCGTAGTTTTTTGTTTTGTTTTTTTGTTGTCTTTGTTTTGAGACAGAGTCTTGCTCTGTCACCCAGGCTGGAGTGCACTGGCCTGATCTCGGCTCACTGCAACCTCCACCTCCCAGGTTCAAGCAATTCTCTTACCTCAGCCTCCCAAGTAGCTGGGATTACAGGCGTAAGCCACCAAATTAGTTTTTTTTTTTTAGTAGAGACAGGGTTTCACCATGTTGGCCAGGCTAGTCTCAAACTCCTGACTTCAGGTGATCTGCCTACCTCAGCCCTCCAAAGTGCAGAGATTACAGACATGAGCCACTGTGCCCGGCCCCAGTGTATATCTTTTATCCCTCACTCCCCTCCCACCTCTTTCCCCAAGTCCCCGGAGTCCATGATATAAGTTTTAGTCCTTTGCATCCTCACAGTGTAGCTTGCACTTTAAGTGAGAACACAGGACGTTTGGTTTTCCATTCCTGAGTTACTTCACTTAGAATATGGCCTGCAACTCTGTCCAGGTTGCTGCAAATGCCATCGTTTCATTCCTTTTCATGGGTGAGTAGTATTCTATGGTATATATACCACATTTTCTTTACTCGTTGGTTGATGGGCATTTAGACTGGTTCCATATTTTTGCAATTGTGAATTGTGCTGCTATAAACATGTGTGTGCAAGTGTTCTTCCCACAGAATAACTTCTTTTCTTCTGGGTAGATACCCAGGAGTGGGATTGCTGGATCAAATGGTTTGGAGATTCCTTAAAGAACTAAAAGTAGAACTACAATGTATTTTTTAATCATCTAATCCCCTCTTCTATCAAGACCTCAATACCTATGTTATGACTCAGCCTCTGCAGAAATTCTGGAATCCTCACCAAGCTAAACAAAGACTGAGATGCAAAATTCATGGGATGGGCAGGGGTGAGTCAACGAGGGCCTCCCAGGCAATCTAAAACATGGGGCAAGATGTGGCTACATTACTTACTAATACATACATTTTTAAGGCACAACTAGAGTATGAGTTTTTTTTGCAAAAGATGGGCATGTAAATTTGTACCAGGTGTTTTTCCTCCATTAAATGAGGCTTCCTTGGCAACTCTGCTGGCCTATCAAGTAGGTGCCCATGAAAAACGAGGTATCTCAGTGTGGGAAGTAGAAAAGTTCCTCTTCAAAGTTTTCTTTCTTGTTTAAGAAAAATTCCTAAGTGTTAGAAACAAGTTTGTTTTAAACACTTTCTTTAAAAGCCTTCTTGCCTTTTTGCTAGAAGCTCTATACTCTGCAGCTGTTAGACATGCTTATAGGCACGTAGTATATTCTATGTCCTTGTACTTTAACCAAGCTATCTGTGCTGGACGTGCTCAGAGGCATGTCCCAGTTCGCAGCCTATGCCCCTTCCTTATTTGGACTTCCTTTTTTTTTGGCTCTCCATTGCTTTTACCTGTTTAGAAAAGTTTCAAGTTATTAGCCAATCGGGTTTTAGTTTAGATTGTGAGGTCTGGCTCCAGCCAACGCCAAATGGGTAAAAAATAAATATGTCTGCTTTCCTTTGTTCATTGTACTCTCATGGCAAAATTCCTAGTAGGAAAATCCTTTCTGCAGGAAGTAAAAAGAATTGCTTTGCTAAGAGATTCTTTATCCCCGTACTAATTTTTCTTTGCGTCACCGAAAGAAAACTTTTATACATAACACTCAGGGATGTTTAGACTCTCCTGCTGAGTTTCCAGCATGGGGCAGCAGTGGTGGTCTTTGGCTGAAACTGTCCTGGGCCTGGAGAGCGGTGAGGGGTGGAAAGGGGGAATTATACTGGGACACTTTTTACAAGAGGCTCTAGAACCCACTGTACGGGAGAAAACAACTGAATCTGCCAGGCACTTACCTTGGAAAAATAGCCTGATGAACCAGCGTCCTTTTGGTCATTTCTTTGGGTATTTATCCATATCCTGGATGGTTGCAGCCCAACAAGGAATTAAGAGCCCAGCTCTCTCAGGGGCTAAAGAACATAACAGGGGAGTGTGACTCTGTCTAGGGAGTTAAGAGTCACACATAATGAAGTGACTGCAAAGTGTTAAAATTGGGAGGTTGGCAAAGGTAAGGAAGGAAGGCACAGCCAAGCTGTGGGCCAGATCTTGGAAGAGGAGAAATATCTGAGAGCAAACGAAATCACGAGAACCACAAGGACGAACTCCTAAATGCAATCAAGCTAAGGCATGGCTCTCCACCTTGGCTGCACATCAGAATCACCTGGGGGGCTTTAAAAACCTATAAACCAGTCTCAGGGGCTGGAGCCTGGGCACGGGGCTTTATTCCAGGTGATTCTAATGTGCAACCACGGTTGAAAACTAGGTGTGTTAAGGAGAGTTTGGGAAGCCTAGGAATGAAATGTTGGCACAGCACATACCTTTCTGGATTCTAGCTTAAAAGCAATGCCTTTGCAGATAGGGACTAGCTTGTTTCCACAATAAGAAGGGGGAACTTATCCCTATCTGCTGGGTAAGGACAAGGTAGGCAGGGACGAGGGTATCCATAGGGGGGCAAGAAAAGACCAGGAGGGAGAGGACTGCCCATCCAGCTGCAGTGCCTCACCTCCTCATCTCTGTGCCCCTGTCTTGAGTCTGACTGATCAATAGCTCTGCAGGTGAGAGTCATAGAAACAGGCAGGGTGCCAGACACAGAGGGCAGGAAGGAAGGGAGCCTTGCTTTATTAAATTTCAATTTACAGAGTGCTGGCTGTGACATCCAGAATGTGTATTAGAAATGGGCTCTTTTTCCTCTTTTTCAAAAAACCAGCTGCAGGCCTCTCTGCAGACAGGCAGGCTGATTTAAGGGTTTGGTTATTGGTCATTAACCCCTCGACACAGAGGTTCGTTACAGTGCTGAGGGCCACAGTGCATTGAGGCTAAATCAGAAATGAAGGAGAGTCATTTCCAGAATGATCTTACGTTCACCAACCACTGCATGAGATCTCTGTGAGGAACGGGAAGCATTTATAAGCACCATTCTCCATCAGTGCGACAGCGTACATGTGTACGGCTGGGTTTCTAGCTCAGGGCTTCCTCAGTGAATCTATTTACCTGGTGGAGGGGGGAACAGGTGAGGCTGATAACAGATGAGTGGGCAGCCTGCTAGGGCACCCAAAAGCTGGAGTGACAGTCACTACCTGGGGCTGTCAGTGAGTAATGAGTTTCGAGAACAGCCTAAAGAGAGAGTAGTTTGCCTAAATACTTGACAAGGACAAGGGGATTCTAGCAGAGAAAACAGGCAAACAAGCCACAGAGGTTTGACAGTACAACGCCATTTAAGGAATCATAGTGCCAATGAGATGAGGTGGGGAGAAGGCTGGGCAGCTCCCCGCTGGCCCCAGGGAGTTGTGACTCACATCAGTAAGTGCCCCCAGTTGTTAGCATATCTGAGGGTCTTGAGTCTTCTGACTCAAAAACATCCAAGGGACCTAGCAGCAAGCTTGGCCTGGAGGTGCCTTGGTGTGGTCGAGTATAAGACAAGGAATGGGATCCCCGGACTGGGATTGCTGGTGACACCTCTCTTTTTTTGCAGCCTCTGTGTCTGTCTCTAGGGACCAGCCCTTGCAGACTGTCCCGATCTAGGCCTTAGCCCCTCATCCAGATTCTTCTGCCACTGCTCCTCCCTTTCTTCCTCCTGCTCTGTACCCCCAGACCAGCCTGGCTTCCTGGCACAGGCTCCTGCCTCAGTGGCCCTCTCCAGCAACATGCCTTGACACAGATGGGAGCCGCAAACAAAAGCCACGTCAGGCAGAAACACTGACGTGGGACAGATCACAGAGGAGGCCCAATCAATAGTAATGGCCAGGGTGGTAGGCTGGGCCCCAGTGGTTGAAGAATTGGGCTTGGCTCAGGGACAGGTAGGTGCAGGATGTGTGCTGCTGTCAGAACAAAATCAGAGACAGCAAAGAGCCACAAAGGGCACGGGGAGAGACACCTGGGTATCTCAAGTGCTTTTTGAGATATAGTCATTGCACTCAGCCTTAAAAAGGCTGATAGCCCTCAGTCCTGCCCTTCAAGATGCACCTGGCCCATCAGCGACCCTTGAGGAGACCATCATCAGATATGGACCAGAGCAAGGGTGTGGGGACAATGCCCCTCAGGGCTCAGCCTCTTCTGGATATAGAACAAAGCTCCAGTGACCCCTGGAAAACCCACTCCATTCATCTGACAGCATAACCTGGTGTCAGCCCTATTTGTGGCTGTAGCAGGTGCTGTCAGTGCCTCACCCATGCACCCAGGCATTCCCCAGCCCTGGCCTTGTGAACAGCCTCCTCTGTCGGCCCCTGCTGCCCTCTGCGTGGGGCCTCTTCTTGTGGCAGGAGCTTGCCTTGCCTGTATCTAGCTCCAGGAGCAGCCCCAACCAATGATGGATGGAAGCTGGTGGACACGTAACCCATCCTTCTTGCTTCTTGGGATAATTCAGAGACATGTTCCCTACAGGCCTCCGGAAATCCCCAGCGGCACTGGCGCCAGTGGTGCACACTGCTAGCCTGCGCGTTCACACACCCTTAATTGCTCTTTCTTTCTCTCTTGGCTCATGTTTCCACTGCCTTGCTATTGCTTCCGGAACTGCCTTCCAGATACATTACCTGCCACAAACCCTTGTTCTGGGTGTGCTTTGAGAGAAACCCGACTCAACACAATGCTGGTCCGTGCCTAGCTCCACCTGTGGCCATGGTGCCCAGGTCCTCAGCGCTGATACCAGACAGAGGCTGAGCCCAAGCTGTCGCTGTGCTTGGGCCCTAGCACCACCTCAGTCACCAGCGGGGCCTCATTATACACACCAGGCTTGGTGCTCCTGAGCCTTTTGGGGACTCCACATCTGACAGGCCACCTTTCAGTGCAGCAGCCATGATGACACCTGAGCCCCCTGCAAGGCAGACCTGGGGCTCTGAGGAGTAGCTGCACCCTTCTGACCTGGAACTGTTCATGGGACACCATCACACAAACTTCTCTTGCCAATCCTTCTCTGCAGGCCATGAGGACATCCTGGAGGTAAGGGACACCTTTGGTAAAAAGCACATTTCATTCTCACTTTGACCCTCAGGAAGCACCTGCCTCTGATAATCTAGCACACACCCCTTGGAGGGGCTGCCTGGCTGACAGTGGCCCATTTCCTCTGAAGACGGCTCTGCCTAGGGCTTGGCCCAAATGGTCTGTGCTCTGGGAGTCTGCCACCCTGCCCATCAGTGAGAACGGAGCTGTTACTGAGAGCCAAGACTTCTCCCAGGAATTTAAAACCTAAAATGGAAAGACACAGACAAAGTAGCCTTGAAGCTAAGACACATTTAGGGCAACTCTCTAGGGAAGACCATGAACTTTTACTGCTGAGGCCCCTGGAGCTGTCGTAGTTCCTGCCTTTCCCTGTCAACCTCTCCTGAGCCTATGAAAAGGAATCGTCCCAGGTTTTCTCTAATAACACGCACCCTTTGTCTTTACCTTAAGCTACCCAAATGTTTTATTTGTTGTTGTTGATAATGACCCCTTGCCTCAAATTAACAAATACAGTTCGCTTGTTCATTATCAGTAAGTCTGTGTGTTCAAGGAATCCCGAACACCTGATATCTGATTACTGGACCCTGTTTTGGAAGGTATTGCTCAAAGCCCTCATAGCTGTGTCTGTTTGTCTGCTATAAGATGCGCCTACTCACAAACAGCAGAGGGTGCATAGTACGCACTGAGGAATACTTCCCCTCACACTCTTTTCACAGGCAACAGTCTGCCCACTCTGCATCAGCTTGTGACAGTCAATGCATACTTCTTAACTACTCTACCAGATTGATTGGTTGTTCAAAATAGTCTCTGCTCTGTCCTATGATGCTTCTTCCTGTATTCCCTTCCCTACTGAGCTATTATATATCCCCACATCATTAATGTCAAACATGGCCACATGTCTAGCTTTGGCCAATGGAAAGTGAGCAGGAGTGACAGATGTCACTTTCAATCAGAAGCTTCAAGAGCAATCGTGATATACTGACAGCCTTTTTGCTCTCTGCCACTGGACCTGCAGCATCCTGGAAAGGGGCTGCTCCTTTGGCGCTAGAAAAAGGTGAGATGACAGAGCTGAAGCTGAACTATGATGACCACATAGCATGAGTAAAAAACATGCACTTCTTGTTGTAAGCCATTGAGATGTGGGGACATCAGCCTAGGATGACTGATAAACTGACACTAGAGGAGGGGTATTGCCAATCCTGAAAATATGGGCACTGACTTTAAGCCCAGAGATGGGTGATGAGTAAACCACTGCTGGAGGCTGGAAGGATGGTGACCTCATCTACCAATCATGACACAGGTGGTGAAATATCTTGGTAAGATATAAATATCTTAGCTGGCCTGCAGTATCTTGGTAGACTGCTAACATGGCAAGTGGGCCCATGCTTAGATGGAGAGTGTGCCTTTTTGGTGTCAGCTGCTTTCGACAAGATTCTTCAAAAGAGACATAAGGTCAAGGAAGAGACAGACACGCAGTTGGGCCCAGTAAGCCACTGAGATTTTGAGGTCATATATTACTGGAGCACAAGGAAGCCTGAACTGACAGACAGCTCTCTCCCCAAATAATCACACCAAAATAGAACTTCTAAATGCGATACATGCTCTTAAGGAAAAAAGAAATGTTGAACATAGATGCCAATGATACTTGATCCAATGTGGGTAGGGGAGGAGGTTGATTCAAAAAAGACTGACTCTGGATCCAAACTGCCCAGACTCAAGTCCCTGCCCCCGCTACCCATTAGCTGTGTGTCTAGAGACAAGTTACACAGCCATTCATCCCCTCAATTTACTCATCAGTAGAAACAGGATAAAAATGCTGCCAACCTCTGAGGATGTCGGCAGAATTACATGGAAGGATTTGTGCTCGGTGTTAGCTGTCAGGTTTGCTACTATAACAGCAGTCACCCCCTTTAGATTCCAAGTTCCCTGAGGGCACGCACCATGTTTGTCTTGCTCATCCATGTATCTCTATTATCAAACCTCCTGCTTGATACATGATATACACTCAAAACATATTAGTAGAATCAGTTGTATTAATAAATTATTCCAGGGGCATTTGGACTCCAGAAGTTCATGCAGATGCATTCCCTGGTGCCTGCCTAATATTCCTTGCCCCAAGACTCCTCTAAGCTGCTCTCTGCCCAGTTTTGGACCTTGGACATCACTCTCCGTATAGCCCAATGGATTAATGATTTGGATAGAATGGGATCTCTCCCCAGGACAGAGTCAATGCCATGTCTAGCCCTTACCTGGTCCTCCTGAGAAATAACGATGCTCAATACCCTTTTGGCGTTCAATAGTTATTTTGCACAGCATTAAGTAGAGCTTTGAATATTCCCTGTGAGAGTGGTGGAATGTGTGTGTGTGCGCAGATAACGTACGGTCAATGTGGGATCTGGACTCACCAGCAATCTTGGTGATCAGGAAGATGTAGGAAAGAACATAATAATTAAATATGTAGATTAAGGTCCAGTAGGGAGATGTCAGCCCAGAAAAAAAATGGAGTTCATGTGGATAAAATAATGGTGCCTGATTTTAATCTGCCGATATAAATCTCTCAATTTCACTTGCTCCAACAACATCTTCATCTCCATTTTCCTAGTCCCTGGGGAAAATATAACTGCTTTTCTCCAGCTCATGTCTTTATTGAATGTTACAGACCTCAGATAACAATGCCAGATGGACTGCACTATGACAGAGAAAGTGTTAGAAAACTGAGAGCATTCTTATTCAGGATCCCTTTTCTTGCCATACCACAAGTTGGGCACTCAGTATTTTTGAATGAGTGAGTGAACAAATGAATAAAATAATACAAAGTGAACATGAGGGGCATTGTGATATGTTATACAAATGGCTACAGATATTTCCCATCGTTGCATACAAACTAGTCCACATGTGACTGTGCAGCTCTTCCCTTCACTTCATTTCTCTCTTTCTTGAGTCTGGGCTGTGTGGTGTCTTACTTTGGGCCAATGCAATTTGCATCCCCGATGTGACACAAACATAGACCTGATGAGCACTCATGCATTGGTGCTGGCCTTCTCTTGCTGCCCTGTGCCTGCCACCATGTGAGGAAGCCTGGCCTAGCCTGTGGGATGATAATACACACATGGCCCAGAAGACCCTCACTCCAGCCGACTGTCAGCCAGTCTCCAGAAGCAGAGTCAACCAACAGACCAGCAATTGACCACAGATGCCCGAGTAAGCCCAGCGGAGCCTAGCAGAAGACAGGGCCAGTTTAGAATAGCCCAAATTTCCTTGTCTCGGGAAAAAATGGATGTGTCTCAACCTACTAAATTTTGGGGTAGTTTGTTATATGGTAAAATGTTCTGATACAGGAACCTCATTTTTACAGGTGTTTGTAAAGCATATGGCACACAGGATAGGGGTTCAGCAAATGCCATTCCTTTTTATCCCCTCCTGATGCAAAAAAATATCATAATGATAATATTTCCCATTTAATGAGTTCACACTATATGTCAGGGATGCTAAATGCTTTATACATACTTACGTTAATTTTCAAAATAACCCTGGGGAAGAGATGAGGGCATGTCTATCTATAGCTGAGAAAAAAGAATGAAACAGAAGTAAATTACTGGATAGCAACAATTTGCTATCCAATAGGAAAACTGGCAGAACTGGTATCTGAACTCAAGTCATCTGGCCCTAAAGCCCACCTCTCAACCACCACAATGCCCTGCCTCTGTAAGAGGAAAGAAGGAAAGGTTCTGACGCTACCCCTTTGCACATGTGGCCCCCACTTTTGAAGTGTTCTCTGCTCTTGCTGGTGCTTTTCTTCCTTCAAGGACCAGAAGCAGCTCTTCAGAAAGGCATCCTTGACCTCCCAAGGTCATCACAGGCCAGTGCTCTTTTCTTCATGGCAGCTGGGATGCTGATCCCTTCCTTCTGGCAGAGTGGAATCTCCATACAGCCCTGATGGTCCTGGACTGAATGTAGTATGAAATACTGGAGCAATGTGATGGGAACAAAGTTCAGTTGCCACAAGGACAGAAGAAGTTTTGGAAGCGGGTGCTTTGTCCTGAGCACAAAAGTTGGGGGCCAAGGGTGACAACGGTGGCTGCAGTACAAGGAGATGCGGTTTCTCTCCATCTGATTGTTACCCCCTTCCTCCAGTCCTCCCAGTTCTCATGGTACTTCCTTGTGTCTTAGCCACAGGGAATTCCTTAGAGGAAACTCCAGTGGAAGATGCATCATGAAGACTCCCTGGCAGAAAATATGGTTCTATCTCCATATGCCACTTTATTCACCATTTCCTGGCCTGGCAAGAAGAACCTCACCATGTAAGCAACAGTGGAAATCCCATAGCACAGATTTCCTGGATGACACCAGCCTCAAATATTCATTTCATTGTCTATTTTTATGAAGATATGTTACTTTCAATAAAGGCAATTCACTAAATGTGTCCCTACATGAGTTTTAATTTTTGTTCTTTGTGGAGCTTCCTTATCCTCCTTCCACCCCTGCTATGCTCTATGCTTCTTCCCTAGTTTGCCCTCCCTCCTGAGCCTTCACTTGAGTCTCCTGAAGCCTCTTATCGAACCCCTAGTGTCTTTCCAGGATGGCCCTTTCCAACAAATTAAACTTTCCATTTCCCAACAATGCTCTTCCTGGAGGATGTTGCTACTAATGTGTTTTTGAATCTGCTGAGTCTCATCAGGGACTCAAGGTGGAGTTGACACTCCCCTCTCCCCTGGTGCCTCTTCTACACCTCCACTCTTTCATCCTAGTGTAAAAACATCTAAGAATCAGACATCAGACACCATTGCCCTTTGCCCGTGTTGTTCTTCTCACTGAAGTGCCAGGCAATCAGCTATGTCCATCAAGGTCTTTGGCATCAGGCTCACAGCTTCCTCTACATCACACTGGGCAGCATTCAGGTTCAGTGGACCATCCTGCACTGTGGCTTCACCTCTGGGGTGATGTGCTGTATTCCACTTCAGCCACCCGCACCCAGACCCCAGCTGTTAATGCCCCAAACTACTTTACCTCTGAAGTCTAATACTCCATAGCCGTACTTTTGCCCAGTCACCTTGCTGTGGTTTGGCTGTGTCCCTTAATGTTCATGTGTTGAGAACTTGATCCAATGTGGTGGTGCTGAGAGGTGGGGCCTGATGGAAGGTGTTTGGGTCATTAGGGCACTGCCCTTATGAATGGATTAATGCCATTATTGAGGGAGTGGGTTCCTTATAAAAGACTAAGTTCAGTTCCCTCTCTAGCCCTCCTTTCCACTCTTCAACCAGGGGACAACACAGCAAGAAGGTCCTCACAAAATGCTGGCCCCTTGATCTTGGCCTTCCCAGCTTCCATAGCCATGAGCTGATAAATTTCTGTTCATTATAAATTTCTCAGCTCCAGGTGATAGCAAGACAAAATGACGCAACTATTAATCTTGCTTACCTACTCTCTTACTTCCCAATGCCTGCTCATCAACCTAATTGAGGCCTTTGGAATACTAATTTTCTTTCTTTTCTTCTACATTTACCACTGTTTTCTGACCTCTCCCTAGAAAGGCTGCACCCAATTTTCAATAATGACCCTCTTCCTAGCAGCTTCAATTTTTAAATTCCTTACTTTTTCTGCCTTTTACACACTGTAAACCCCACCTCTGTAGCCTCATTCACCTTCTCCACACCTGTTCCCTGGATGCTAGCACTACCAGAGAAAATTCATGGAACTGGGTAAATTAAATCCACCACAAACTCATGATCTTTAGCCTCAACCAGGTGCTTCAACACTACCTAGCATTACTTCTTCACCTGCTCACCAGCTGAGCCACTTTCACTCTGCAGGGTTTCTAAACCCTCTCCGTTCTCTCACATGCCGAGATCCCCTCATGCTTCAGTTGCAAGACAGCCTGCAAACTTGTTTCTCCTGGGCCTTAGCGGAAGCTCATTCCTGTAGCCCAGGACCACCCCATCTCTCCTTGCCCTCCCTGTCCCCACCCCCAGGGATATTGCTTTGTTAATTACCCCTCTATATATATATCATCCCTCTCTCTACTTATTTCTTCCCTTTAGTCTCAAAACATGTTCCCTTATTGCTTTCTTTAAAAAGCAAATCCAAATCCACACCTCCTTTCAACCCCACATCCCTTCTGTTGGCCAGCGCCCCAATCTCTTCGCAGCAAACTCCGAGCAAGAGAAGTCTCCATTCGCTGGCTCCACTTCCTCATTTGCTTCCTCAGATAGAGGTTGTCCCTCTGGCATGTCCTCCCAGACATTCCACAGTCAAGGCATGCATCATGAGGGAAGAGAGGCTCCCTTGGATTCAACTACCCTCAGGTCCCAAGGACAGATGCCAGGGTGAACCTTGCCACCCTAGAAACCCCCAGAGGAGGCGAGAAGGTGAACACTCGCTCATTCCATTTTGTAATCACCACTTAAAAAGCTTTAGTTAATTTTCCATTCATTTAGTTATTTGTTTAACACATATTTGTCAAACTCCTGGAATGCCCCAGGAAAATATGATTAGGTGACTTTTGAACAACCCAGCAAATTCCAAAAATGCTAAAGACGCTGCGGAGATGTAAATCTACTCTGTAGCCCAGTTGTATAAGAAGCAAGACCAGCAAGTACATTTTCCTGCAGAAAAAAATGTTATAAAATTTTTCTCTTAAAACGTGTCCTTCACCCAAGCCAACCTCTACTCCTACACATGTTTCTGCATTTAATAGTGCATTTTTGAGCAAGAAAAAAACTAAAGCTGTTCTGGTGATTGATTTAGAGGGCCCAACTCTGCTTAAATTCCTAGCATATTAAGACAGTGCTAACCTCAAGGACTCCACCAAAGCTCTACCCTGGCAGGGCTAATGCAGAGCAACAAACCGATTTCAGAAAAGGCATCTGGGACAAAGGCAATGTGGTGACAACTGGGTTACTTGGGAAAATCAAATATAAGAATCCATTTATGCCCATGATATATTCTGAACACATCTCCTTAGGAACTGTCTTGAAATAGACAAGCATATCCTTAAGCTGCCCTGATATAAACATTATTCAGATACCCACACTCAATGCCACCAGCTATTCCCAAATCCCAGAGCTTCTTTATTTACTCTCCTTCATCAGATTCTCAGCCAGGGGAGGTACCACCTCCTTCAGGGGCCTTTTGGAAGTGTGTGGGGATGTTTTGGTTTCCTACGGACACTGCTGGTGTCAGAGTCCAAGAATGGCAAGCATCCTAGATTGAACAGGACAGTCCTATGCAATAAAGACTGTCCCACCCAAAAAGTTGGTGACATCTTACTAAGAAACAGGACCAAGGAGCAGCAACTCAAGTACTCAACTTCTTGAAGGCCTATACTTGGTATAAGGGACATCATAGGGAAACCTCCCCGCTTCCTACTTCAAATGAAAGAGGAAGTGCTTTCAGGGAGGGCCCTGTACCCATGGCATTAGGAAGATGGATCTGGCAAATTACACTCTGTCACTGGCTTACTGTTCACTGTTCATACCCTGAACTCTCCCGGGCGTGGTTCTGCAAGACCACCTTGAATGGGGGAGTGAGTTACAGAAAGCTGCAAGGGAAAGTGTTAGTGAAAGCAGGCCTGCCAATCCTAGAGGTCTGAGGAGTTTACACGTCTCCTGCCTGGGGTTGAGTCAAATGGAAAGGCAGGCCAGCTGCATGTGCTAGCATGACTTGGTGGCAGGAGAGACACGAATAAAAGAAGGTGTCCTCTGCTCCTTCCCAACCCGTGCCCATAGCAACTGGCACATCATCAAGAAAGATAACCAGGTTCTGGCTCTATCCCAGTAGCGGAGGGCACATCCCTCAAGCTCCCCTCCCAGGTCTCCATAAAAAGACACTGAATGTGATAAAAAGATGCAGATTCTGCCAGCTCTTATCTAGACTAATAATAACCAATACTACTGCTAGCAATAACAATGATTACCTGGTTGATGGAGGGTTTCATGTGTGCCAGCCATGGTGCCAAGCATCCTATTTACTGCTGATCCTTGAACAATGCAGGGGTTAGGGGTGCTGACTCCCCATGCAGTTGGAAATCTATAACTTTTGACTCTCCCAAACATAACTGCTAACAGCCTACTGTTGACCAGAAGCCTTACTGATAACATAAACAGCTAGAACATATTTTGTGTTTTAGGTGAATTACATACTAAATTCTTACAATAAAATAAGCTAGGGAAAAACAGGAGTGAGAAATCACAAGGGAGGGAATGCAGTTACTATTTACTAAGCAGAACTGGGCCATCGTGAAGTTCTTCATCCTTGTCATCTTTGTGTTCAGCAGGCCGAGGAGGAGGAAGAGGAGGGGCTGTCTTGCTGTGGCAGGGGTGGCAGAGGCAGAAGAAAATCTGTATCTAAGTGGACCCACACAGTTCAAACCCATGTTGTTCAAGGGTCAGTTGTATCCCTACCCTTAATCCTCACAAAGCCTCTACAAGGTAGATGGCCTTAACCCCATTTTTACAGATGAATAACCAGGCTTCAGATTAAGACTGGAAATTTACAAAGGGTGTGTGTCTGTGGAAGCTGCTAAGAGGGCTCAGTGAGGAAAACTGGCTCAGCATTCATTTACATAAAAAAGCAACAACTTTCTTAACATTCGTTTAGGAACTAGAGGTGCACTGAGTGGCTTCTCCATGCCAGGCAGTGCAGTAGACATAAGGGGGCCACTGGAAAATAAAACAAAGGCCTTGCCCTGGAGGAACTCACCATCTAGTGGTGGAGAAAGACCATCAAGTGTAACAATTCACAAATAATCACCAAATCCAAGAGCTGGGACAAAATCAGACAAGGTACGGAAATCTAAGAATAACAAGTAAGGCACTGTAGATGGGATGGTCAGGAAACACTGCCCTAAGGAAGCTGGCTTTGGGCTGAGGCTTGAGGGATAAGAAAAGGGGAGAAGGGAAGTGGGGGGGCTTTGGCTCTGATGCTCAGGCCCTGGAATGCTGAGATATCTCCCAATGGGGAGATGGGTGCCCCAATTTCTCAGAAAAAGGGGAGAACCCGAAAGGCAGGAGGCATGCGTAGTAAGCCCTCCCGAGCCAAGGGGAGCTGATTAGCCTGTGGCCTGTGTCCAAGCACAGGGTGGATGGGGAAGGGTGGCACTGATTAAGTGGTATTTTCAAATCTCCTCCAACCAAACCCTAGAAACCTGCCATCGGTACTGTCAGGGAGAAAGCTGCAAATTAGATTCCATTTTCCTTTAGATCCTAAGGAGAACAGTATGCTGGGTAGTTGACTATCAGGAAGTCCATCCCATATTCCACTGCAACCTTCACTCATTAGCAAGCGTGCACTGCATGCTACCTGTGTGCAAAGCTGACATCACAACAGCCTGTGATGGCTTATTGTCCTGTCTCTGTCTAGAGAACTTCCTGAGAGCAGGGGCCACATGCTTTACTAAACTAGGGAGGCAGTACTGAGTCATGGCTCTGAGCATGGGCTCTGCAGTTAGGCCACCTGGGTTCCAAACCAGGTTCTACCACTCGGTAACTGTGTGACCTTGAGCAAGTTACATACCTGCCTTAAGCCCCAGTTTTCTCACCTGTAAAGAAGAGGTAATAGCAGTATCTACTTCAAAGGGTTGTTGAGGGTATTACCTGAGCTTACATACACAAAGCACTTAGAAAGATGCCTAGAAATAGTAGACAACAAATGCAAACTACCTTTAATAATCATGAATGTTTGTTGAGAGATTGCTCCAGTTTGAAGAAGATACCAATATTACTGAGCCCAGTTCTGTGCCTGATTTGGTGCTAGGCATATGCAGGCTTGTTATTTTATTTAACAGCACTCGCCCCCATTTTATTGAGCAGGAAGGCTCAGCGAGGTAACGTGACTTGTCAGAGAGCACAGGGCCAAGGCAGGATCTAAAATTAGTTCCTCTATCACTGGATTTGGTGACCTGTCCCCAAGGCCAGGGATGCCTGGGAAGCAAGACTCTCCAAAGAATGGTGGGTGGAGGGCAAGAAGCTCAGCCCATCTCTGGTTAGTGAGTCTGAACACTGGCCCACCATGGAGATGCTAATGACTGCTTCTCCCCAGCCTGCAGGAGTTTAATAAAAGTCATGCAAAACTCACTGTTTACAATTCTAATTGTGGAGTTTGGACATGAAGCGAAGAACATGTCATGTGGAATGAATAACAAATCAAGCAGCTCCTTTTTTTAGCATGGGAGCCGCAGGAGCAGCCCAGAGTTCACCATCACTCGGTGCAAAGAGAAGGCTAACACTGCGGCCCTAACATCTGTGTGCTTACAACATCCGTTGGCTCCCTCCCTGTCTGCCCGCACCCCCACACTCAGCTGATGTGTCCAGGCAGGAGATGGGTGGTCTGCCTCTCTTTTGCAATTACCAAAACAGAAATGGAAATAAGATATTTTCTAAAAGCCAGGTGGGAAGCTGGCTGGGTGCTCACCTCACCCAGAGAATGGGCACCAGCTCTGGGTGACCTGAGAATCAGGGATAACTGCCGGCAGGTTCCAGTGGTCAGCTGTGAAAGTCTTTTGGGCCATGCCCTGTGGAGGCCATGGAATCTAAGGAGGCAGTGCTGGTAGAGAAAGCAGCGCTGCTGAGCGGTAGCCCTCTTCTTCCCAGCCTTCATCATGGGAGCAGTTGCTCCTGGTAACAACTATAATCATGTCTAGATTCTAGTCACCTATAATCTAGGCTTACAGCCTGCACACTCAACTATTGTTGTTGGGACCTACAGACATCTTTACTATCTTTATGTTTCAGCCAAAGGAAGATAAGCTGGCAAAGTGGTTTTAAGATTAAATCAACTGACATACTGAAAGTGTTTAGCAGACACGGACATATACTAATTACATGTGCATATATATCTGTATATATACATACAGAAGTAAATGCATAAACATATACATATATATATATATAAATATAATACATTAATACATAAAAATAATACAACCCGGCTGGGCACGGTGGCTCAAGCCTGTAATCCCAGCACTTTGGATGGCCGAGGTGGGGGGATCACGAGGTCAAGAGATTGAGACCATCCTGGCCAACATGGTGAAACCCTGTCACTACTAAAAATACAAAAATTAGCTGGGCGTGGTGGCGTGCACCTGTAGTCCCAGCTACTCGGGAGGCTGAGGCAGAACTGCTTGAACCCAGGAGGCAGAGGTTGCAGTGAGCCGAGATCGTGCTACTTCACTCCAGCCTGGCACCTGGCAACAAAGTGAGACTGTCTCAATAAAAATAATAATAATAATAATAATACAACCCACAGTAAATGGCATTTCCTATGAACTAAGCTTTGTTTTAAGTTACAGATAATTGAGGTAAAGAGAAATTATGTATTCTGTCCCAGGACACAAGCTAACAAGTGGCAGAGCTGAGATTTACAGGCAGGTGGACCTAGCAAGGTCCGTTCACTTCTTTCAGTTGGGCCATCAGGAAAGAGTGAGACTACAGGCTGGATTAATGAAAGAACTCACTCAGTCATCACTTACCCATGAGCAGACAAAGAGAAGAGCAAGTTCCTGAGCTCTGGAACACAGGCAAGAAGACATTAGCCACCAGGTACTCATGGATTCTCAAAGACCTGCTGGATGAAGGGAGCCACCCCTGCCCAGGGACTCTGTAGTGGGAATGACCCCAGGTTTTCAGCCCAACTCTTAGCCTCCAATGTCCCCTTTCTTCATCCGTGGAGAGTTTGCTCTTGGTTGAGGTATAGTAACACTTACCATCTCCATCACGTGTGGGGCACCGGGATAGGCACCATGGCATAGAGGCCATCAGAACCCTCACAATAATTCAGTGACATGCAAGTTAAATCCCAGTTTTACAGATTATAAACCTTACTCAGGTTAGAAAGATCAGATCACTTGCCCCAGTCACACATGCAATATGGGCAGAACTGGTCCTGGACCCCAGCCCTTATCTGACCTCATGTCCACACTCTTTCTACCACATTGCACATCTGCCACTGCCCTGGGTCCTCTGGAGCAAAGAACACCCCCTCAAACAACCACCCTGGAGGGATCCAAAATGGCCGACTAGGAGCTGCTCAGGATTGCAGCTCTCAGTGAAAGCACCGGAGGGTGAGTGGACACCACATTTCCAGATGGATTTTTATTGCCCACAGACCAGGAGATTCCCAGGCAGAGGAAGCCCACGGGTAACCAGCATGGCTGTTTTCACCCGCGCGGCTGTTTTGGCCGGCCTGGCTGCTTTACTGGCACCGGGCACAGCGGTTCTTCAAACAAAATACATGGGCCTGGGCACCATTTTAGCTGGCGATTGGAGCTCCTGGGAGACAGAGGTGCCCATTGATCTGACTAAAAAGGGGACTGAAACAGGGAGCCAGGCCAGGAGATTCCCAGGCAAACAAAAGCCACGAATCTCAGTGCTGCTGTTTCAGCTGGCACAGTGGGTCACCATACGGGAAATCACACAGATCCCGGCGCATTTTCAACAGATGACTGGAACACCTGGGAGACAGTTGACCATTCAACTAAAAAAAAAAAGGTTCTGAGGCAGGGAGCCAGGTGATCAGGCTCGGCTGGACCCACCCCCACAAGAAAACAGCAATCTGAAAAGCTCTGGATTGAGTTTCACAGCAAGCACAGCTGAACCCAGGATAGTCCAGCTCTGTTGGAAAGGGGCGATGGAATTACCGAGGCAGTCCACCACTACCGAGGTAGTTTGCCATTGCTGAGGCAGCCCACCATTGCCGAGGCAGCCCACCATTACAGAGAGAGTCCACCTTTATAGAGGTGGGCCACCATTGCTGAGGCAGTTCTAACTATACCCATATAAACAGGACTGCAGGGAAGTTCACATGGCAGCTGGACGGAGCCCACAGCAGCTCAGCAAAGCCTCTGCAGGCAGACAGTGCCTAGGCTGCCTCCTTGCTGGGCAGGGCAGCCTTGAAAAGGCAGCAGCACAATGGAAACTCATAAATAAAGCCCTAACTCCCTGGGACAGAGCACCTGGGGGGGGGAAACAAAAAAAGAGGGTTTATGAGTTCTGCTGTAGCAGACTTAAACGTACTTGCCCAGTAGCTCTGAATGAACAATGGAGCTCACAGCTCAGCACTTGAGCTCCTATAAAGGACAGACTGTCTCCTCAAGCAGCTCCCTGACCCCCATATATCCAAAGAGTCACCTCATAAAGGAGAGCTCAGACTGACATCTGGTGGGTATCCTTCTGGGACAAAGACAGCAGAAGAAGAAGCTGGCAGCAATCCTTACTGTTCTGCAGCTGCTGCAGGTGATCCCCAGGCAAGCAAGGCCTGGAGTGGATCTCAGCAGTCTTACAGCAGAGGGGCCAGACTGTTAGAAGGAAAACTAAGAAACAGAGAGAAATAACTTCATCATCAACAAACTGGACATCAACTCAGAGACTCAATCTGAAAGCCAACAACTACAAAGATGACAGGTGGATAAATCCACAATGATGGGAAGAAACTGGCACAAAAAGGATGAAAACACCCAAAATCAGAACACCTCTCCTCCTACAAGGGATCACAACTCCTCACCTGCAAGGGAACAAGGCTGGATGGAGAATGAGTGTCATGAACTGACAGAATCAGGCTTCAGAAGGTGGGTAATAAGAAACTTCTGTGACCTAAAAGAACATGTTCTAACCCAATGCAAAGAAACTAAGAACCTTGAAAAAAGATTTGATGAAATGCTAATGAGAATAAACAACTTAGAGAGGAATATAAGTGAATTGATGGAGCTGAAAAACACAACAGGAGAACCTTGTGAAGCATACACAAGTTTCAACAGCCAAATAGACCAAGCAGAAGAAAGGATATCAGAGGTCGAAGATCAACTCAATGAAATAAAATGAGAAGGTGAGATTAGAGAAAAATGGTAAAAAGGAATGAACAAAGTCTCCAAGAAATATGGGACTATGTGAAAAGAACTAATCTACGTTTGATAAGTGTATCTGAATGTGATGGAGAGAATGAATCCAAGCTGGAAAATACTCTTCAGGATATTATCCAGGAAAACTTCCCCAACCTAGCAAGGCAGGCCAATATTCAAGTCCAGGAAATACAGAGAACACCACAAGGATATTCCTCAAGAAGAGCAACCCCAAAACACATAATCATCAGATTCACCAGGGTTGAAATGAAGGAGAAAATGCTAAGGGCAGC
>NW_016107354.1:1304811-1306512 GCF_001604975.1 Cebus imitator
AAAAAAAAAAAAAAAAAAAAAAAAAAAACCAAAACTCAAAAGCTAGCAGAAGACAAGAAATAGCTAAGATCAGAGCAGAACTGAAGGAGATAGAGACACGAAAAACCCTTCAAAAAAATCAAAAAGTCCAGGAGCTGGTTATTCGAAAAGATCAACAAAATAGACCACTAGCCAGATTAATAAAAAAAAAAAAAGAGAGAGAGAATAATCAAATAGATTCAATATAAAACGATAAAGTGGATATCACCACATCCACAGAAATATAAACCATCATCAGAGATTATTACAAACAACTCTATGCACATAAACTAGTAAACCTGGAAGAAATGGATAAATTCCTGGACACTTGCATCCTCCTAAGCCTAAACCAGGAAGAAGTCGAAACCCTGAATAGACCAATAACAAGGTCTGAAGTTGAGGCAGCAATTAAGAGCTTACCACCCAAAAAAAGCCCAGGTCCAGATGGGTTCACAGCCGAATTCTACCAGACATACAAAGAGGAGCTGGTACCATTCCTTCTGAAACTATTCCAAACAATCCGAAAAGAGGGAATCCTTCCCAAATCATTTTATGAGACCAAAATCATCCTGATACCAAAACCTGGCAGAGGCTCAGCAAGAAAAGAAAACTTCAGACCAATATCCATGATGAACATATATGCAAAAATCTTCAATAAGATACTGGCAAGGCGATTGCAACAGCACATCAAAAAGCTTATCCACCATGATCAAGTAGGCTTCATCCTGGGGATGCAAGGCTGATTCAACATATGCATGTCTATAAACATAATTCACCACATAAACAGAACGAAAGACAAAAAACACGTGATTATCTCAATTGATGCAGAGAAGGCCTTTGACAAAATTCAACAGCCCTTTACGCTAATAACCCTCAATAAACTAGGTATTGACAGAACACATCTCAAAATAATAAAAGCTATTTACAAGAAACCAACAGCCAATATCATACTGAATGGGCAAAAACTGGAAGCATTCCCTTTGAAATCTGGCATTAGACAAGGATGCCCTCTCTCACCACTCCTATTCAATATAGTGTTGGAAGTTCTAGCCAGAGCAATCAGGCAAGAAAAAGAAACAAAGGGTATTCAAATAGGAAAGGAGGAAGTCAAATTGTCTCTATTTGCAGATGACATGATTGTGTATCTAGAAGACCCCATCATCTCAGCCCAAAATCTCCTGAAACTGATAAGGAACTTTAGCAAATTCTCAGGATACAAAATCAATGTGCAAAAATGACAAGCATTCCTATACACCAATAACAGACTTAAAGAGAGCCAAATCAAGAACGAACTGCCATTCACAATTGCTACAAAGAGAATAAAATACCTAGGAATACAACTAACAAGGACCATAAAGGACCTCTTCAAGGAGAACTACAAACCACTGCTCAATGAAATAAGAGAGGACATAAACAGCTGGAGAAACATTCCATGTTCATAGTTAGGAAGAATCAATATTGTGAAAATGGCCATACTGCCCAAAGTAATTTACAGATTCAACGCTATCCCCATCAAGCTACCAATGACCTTCTCACAGAACTGGAAAAAACCACCTTAAACTTCATATGGAACCAAAAGAGATCCCGCATAGCCAAGTCAATTCTAAGCAAAAAGAACAAAGCGGGAGGCATCACACTACCGGACTTCAAACTATACTACAAGGCTACAGTAATCAAAACAGC